>NW_015438378.1:0-200058 GCF_001293395.1 Leptomonas pyrrhocoris
GCATTGGCTGCAGCTGCCAGCTTCTGTAGCTCCGGGTCGCGGAACTGGGCGACGTTGATGGGCTCTGCCGTGACAGCCGCGGCGAGCCCGTCGGCCATGACGTGGTTTTCGACCTGCTCTACCTGAGCAGGCGGACGAAAGGCCACCGAGTGTTGACGAGCCTCCTTGGGGCTCTTGAGCGCTTCTTTGCGCTGGCGCATCCTTGGCGCCGGCCTCGAGACTCTGGCCACCTCCTCGCTGGAGGAGTGCAGGAAATCCATCACCTTTGCGAAAGGATTGCTGCTGGCCTTTTCCGGTGTCGTCAGAGGCTTCGGTACGACGCGTACCGCCGACTTCCATAAAGGAGGAGATGCCACCGTTGCGCTCTTTTGGGACTGAAGAAAACGTATCACTCCATCTATCGCGTCTTCCTCCCGAGGCACAGGAAGGCCGGGCGCTTCGCCACGGCAACGGCCACTTTGCCGCTGTTTTTGTTCTGGCACCACTCGGGTGCCCGAAACCTGTGCTCGCCGCCCTGGCAAGGGATCTCGACTCCGTACCGCGAGCGTTCCAGTCACGCTTTCTTGGAAGCCGGCGCGTTGCCGTTTTGACCGCTTGCGGAAAGTGGTCTGCTGCGCTATGGCGCGGTAATGGGTTGTGGTGGGCGCCGTCGTGCACCGCTCAACCAGAGCCGCCGCGGGGTCCTGCAACTGATCGCCGTACACTAAACGACGATATTCATTCAAGTTAAAACTATTTGGCCTACCTGAGAGGACCAAGTTTTCCCGGAAAAGATAGTAGAGCTCCCAACCTAGGAGCTCGAAACTATCTCGGGAGGGATTTTTTATCAAATCCCCGTAGTACGTGAGGATTCTCTGCATCCTCCGTACATTGAAATTGGGCTCGTGCTTGATGGTGCCCACCAGCTGGGCAATCGCCGCTCCTGGGGTTGACGCGGCTATCGTGCGAATAAACATCGGGTAGGTGCCCACCTCCCCGATGATGTCAGTCGAGGGACGACTCCCGGCCGGAAGGTCGTTCGTCATCCCGTGACGCCAGCGCCCGATCGGCGCAAACTGCAGCCCTGGTTCCGCCTCAACGTCCTCCCCATCGGACCACCGTTGCGGGGGCGGAAAGTTTGGGCCGGAGGAAAAACCGTGGGCAAAACCGCCTCGAGGGGCCTGTGAGGCCGCTGCGAAAACCCCTCGCTGCGGCTCAGGCTGCGGCACGCGCATTGGTGGGACTCCCGATTGGGGGCCAAAGGCAGACCGGAAACGACCCGTCGGTGGGGGGACTCCGCCAAAAACAGCTGAGCCCTCCACGGGCCGTTCAAATCGCGGAGGAGACCAGGAAGTTACCGAATGCGCAGGGGACGGCGGAGCCATAGGCGGAGCAGTAGGTGTCCGCTGTGGCCGCTGCCTCTCTAGTAGGTGCGGCGAAACAGGTGGAGTCAGCGGCTTGTTGCTTTCTCTGTTCAGCCGCCTCCTCAAGGCGATACCCACCGGCACTGAAGCCTCTGACACACTGCTCGTCTCTGAGTCGTGTGGAGATGATCGAACAGGGGAAGTGGGCTTAGACCTCTTAGCGAGTCCCTTCTGCAGAGCCGCTCGCTTCAGCAAGGCATTCTCGGCCTTTAAACCGGCGTTTGCTTCCTTGAGGTGCGCCAGAGAAACTTCTGTCTGAGTGCAACCAGCGGAGGCGACGCGCTCTTTCTCGTCGAGGGGGTCCCGCTCCTTCTGGAGCTTTTCGATCATCGCCTGCATCGACGTGATTTTCTCTTGCAGGATCTCGTTACGTTGCCGCTCGCTCCGACTGGCGTAGTTGGCCTCGGCGATCGCCTGGCGCGCCTCTGCAGCTGCAACGGCCGACTGCACCCTCAACTCGGCTTCCTGTCCGCGCAGGTCTGAACGACGCAAAGCGTCATTTACGTCCAGAGAAGCAGCCAGAGCGGCCATTTGTACACGCTGCCCCGCGTCATCGCTCCTCAGCTGTGCTTGTTGCCTGATCATCTCTGCGCGGCGATCCGCGTCGACCGTGTACAAGTAAGCCTCGCCCGTCTGTAGCCGCGCCTGCACCTCGGCATCTCGTATGCGCACCGATGCCGTCTGCTGGTTCAACGCGTCCAGCTCCGTGACACGATTGTAGGCATGAGCCACAGGAGCATCAGAGACGTATTTCTCCGCCGCGGCCCCTGCCATGCCCTCACGGTATGCGAGACTCACCTCGCGCTGGGCCAGTTGCCCAGCGTGCACGCGGCTCTACTGCGCCTGCTGTTGTAACTCGGCGAACGTATTACCGAGCGCCTGCGACCATTCGGTCATCTGCTGAGAGATTCTCCCGGTTACCTCAAGATGCGAAGACATATATGTGGCGACCAGCTGAAGGAACTCCACGCGTTCCGGTGGAATGAACTCGCCGGTTTCTGTCCGCAGATACTGAAAATAATGCGTCCCGCTAAGCATGTGACAGATGACGCTCCCAGAAGCGTCCAGACTCGTCTGCACCGTGAACGTTGAGTAGGCATCGCGCGCATCCTTGGCAGTAATCCTGATTTTGGCAGGGCCATACATACGGGTGAATTCGCGCAAGGCCTGCTCCCAAGCGTTCCACTCGGGCTTTGTGTAAATCTGCACCGGGCCGTTGGGGCCAATAGTCGTCATGGACATCTTTGTGAGAGTAGGTTAAAGAAGGAGGGGAAAACGAACAGAAGAGAGAACAAGGCGGAAGTCGAAGACTGTCCGTGGAAAAGGAGAAGAAAGTAGAAAGGAGTCCCCGAAGATGATATTCACTTAGATTCCATTCAAACCATACTTCACATTCAATCATTCCTTTCACAAGCTCCCAGAAAAGAAGACAACGTACGGCTTTCCATTCATCTCCCGACGTTTTTCTTTTGTTCTCTGGAGCTTGCGAATAGAATGACCTAGCCTGAAGAATTATTCCTCCTACCTCTCTTTTCTTCTTTTCCAACTGCTAGAATTCAGCAGTTCTTCCATCTTTTAGTTTTCCCCACCCGCCCAACCCTGAACTCCCCGCCCACCCAGCGGGGAAGCGTAAGGCGGGCTACCCACTTCGTAGAGTCTGTTGAATAGTTTGTTTTCTTTGCATGTATTTAACTATCGATATTTACAGTGTGTTGTAAAACCAAGAAAGATAAATTTATGTAATTCTCATGTAAAGGTTTGACCTGTTGGTAGGTGATGATTTGTAGGGTGTGGGTTATTCTGAGGCGCAAGCTTTCAGACAATGCCTCCGAATAGTTGCACTCGCGACACTGGTGACGCCGTATGAATGCAGTGAGAGTGGTTGAAGGCGACGGCCATTATTGTTGGGGTGCAGACCGTCACTGTTCGTGGTCAGCGCTTCATTGTGTTCATTCAGCACGCCCTTCTTTCAATCGAGGGCACTCTTGCAAAAAAATACATTGTGGCTGTTGTTTTCAAAGTGTTCCACCGTGAAATTTACAGATGCAGCCATGCCTCGTTCCGCTCTCAAAGCCATCACTCCCGCTGAGTTGCTTCAGCAGGTGATGCATGTAGAACCGGGTGCACCAAACGAGGTATCTTGTCTTAGGGAAGAAAAAACGTTTGAATCGTTGGAGCGGTGAGCTCCCCTTGGTCGGGAGACACCATGACGGAAACGTTAAGAGCATCCTCGTCGCATTTCACACGGACCCAGAGATACGTGCAGAGCTGGAAAACGACAGGCCGTTGGGGAGATATTCAAGGATTGACGGCGGAGGTTTTCTTGCTGGTGAGCCCGCAGTAAATTGTAAAACGCTTCACGCGGGAAAGACACTATCACGGAACCCTTACAAGGCTTACGCTCTAGTTGGGGTCGAGGACGCAAACGATATGGGGCGAATCGCTCAAATTCTCAGCAGCCGGAAAGCAGACAACCCAGCATCGACACGGTTCACAACAATGAATACGCATCAGATCATCCGCGAGCTGAAACAAGCAGACCTAACACTGATAGCGCACTCAATCAAACGAGGCGCGTTGAATTTCCTCACAGCATACGCCGCGCAGAATCAGCGCAAGCAAAAGTACATTCCGCTGTTAGCAAAGCATGGCGATGGCAAAGCCACAATGCACAACACGATTCGCTACATCACCGAACACGTGCCGTTAGCGAAAGTGATCGGAACCCAAAAGGCAACATGACTCTTACGAGTTATGAAGATGGAGAAGAGTGAGACGACCTTCTCAACATCGCGAAACGCATAGCATATCCCTTTTGGATAAGACACCGGTAAACACAAGAAAGGAACCTGTCAACTGATGAAAAAATAGACAGCGGCAACCCCGCAAGGCCAGCCACGGCACAACGCAATCAAGACCAGCTTTATCAGCTTGCAGACACATGCTATCATCTCTGCACGGCAATGAAGTACAAAGAAAGCGTGGCAGGTCGCGGCGGCTATCTCGGTCGAGGCGCATGGAGACTGAAGAAAGCAGCCATCACGGAAGAAGGCTTCCAACATCCGTGGTGCGTCGGAAGTTGCGCCTCTCAACTTTCAGAGAATTAGATCACGCATGCGACCAGAGATCCCCCAGTGTGTGGACGATCTCCTTCACCTCCTTGGAGCAGACTGCTTTGCACACAGCCTAAGCAAACAGCAAACATCAGTTTCTGATGTCAGGAAAAAGAGCAATGGCTATTCGGACGCACAAGGCTACCGCCCAGACGAGCCACTTCTACACGTTTCGATACACCTCGACGCAGTGAACGCCGAGATGGGTAGCGTACACGACCTGAGGGCCAGTTTCTTTCAGGTCGAGCTCCCAGAAAGAGATCAAGAAAGCTCCGTCTTACCAGATCCGAATAGCGGTACACAGTGGTGCTTGACGCGGCCTCCGATGGGACACTTGGCCTCACCGGAAATCGTGCAAATCCTCACGTCCACCGTGGCAGGCCGTCCGAAGTGTGCGGGCAAAAGGATCACCGTGAACGGCCAGCCCTGACCTCAATCGACGTTTGGATCGACAACATACGCTACGCAGACACGCGTCAAGCACTCCAAATCAGCATTTCAACAGGATGTGAACCACCGCGCAAGAGTTCCCAGTCTTTCTTCACACCGACGAGAGATACGCAAGAGAAGTCTCTGACTTCATAGGGGGTATATTTCAACCACGCAGCTCACAAAGTGGGAGCGGCAGATCACACGATCCAGAAGATTGATGGTCCGACGCCAAGCATGACGGGCGGTGACTTGGAGCGACTGTACGCACAACTCCTCCGCAGCTCGTCATTCCTACATATCCGCACCGCAGAGTTCTATTGGGCGTTGAAGCCCATTAGACAAAGGCGGTCTCCGCTCAGCCGGACACCTCTCCTGGTGAAAGAGCCGGCCTGCACACGCCCAACGGCGCATGCACAACTTAAATAGTGGTACGACCTGGCTCAGAAGAACCGCCCACGAGCGGTAGCGCCGGCCATGGCAACGAGAATGCCGACAATGACCCTCTACACCGGTGCCTCTGGAGTTGGTTGGGGAGCGGTGTTGATGCGGCACGAGTCCCAAGAAATCATGAGCGTTGGAGAAGCATGGTCCGCAGCAGAGCAGCATCACATAAACACGCTGGAGGGGAACACCGTGGTTCTCGCGGTAATATACTTGCGGCGATGGATTCCCGCAGGGTTGAACCTTCATATAAATATTGATAGCACGACGGCCTTAGCCGCCATCAAGAGAGAGCCGTATCGACAAAGGCGCCCAAGGACATTGCACTTCGCACAGAGAAAGCTCTCGCAAAAATTCAGATTTTTCCCCTCAGTAGAATAGGTTCCTTCCAAAGAAAACTTGGCTGAAGCGCCTTCACGCATCTTTTCCATGAAAAGTGGTCCATAAACTTGTCTCTTTTGTTCTTCTTTTTGGACGAGAAAACAAGTCACGAACGACTCTAAAGGATGCCTACAACACAACAGGCTAAAAAATATATTTTCTATTATTATTATTTTGCACCTCAGAAAACCCAAAACGATTCTCTTTTACTGTTTTACTCTCTTCATTCCTTCTTTTCTTCGATACCAGCTAAAAGGGTTCTGAAAAAGGCAGTCGAGGTAGGCTCCCGTAAAAAGCTGGCAGGAGACTATTTTCTTTTCCTTTCAGTTAACCTGTCTAGCTTGGATCCGCTGTCTGCCCTCATCGGCTCGAGTCAAAATGAAAAGGAGACCTTCTCTTCGGAAAGCCTTTCCGGAGCAACAGCTCTTCATGGAACTTATGAAAGGGTCGAAAAGGGAAACTATCCCTGCAATTAGTTGCGCTTCTCAAAAAAACGAAAATGCCTTTCAAAATTCTTCTCTTCTACATCCTTTTTTCTGTACCGTCCTCGTGCGTAAATGGAGAGTTCTAACCCTCACCCACACCTCTCTATTCTCCCCTTAACTCCATAACACAACTCAGGTGGAGACAGCAGATGGTGATTTGTCGTGCATAGGACGCCACTAGGAATCAGTTTTCTCGTTTGTGTGTTCCGTACAACCGGGAAGGCACTGGTACGGGTTGTGGGGGAGGACGCCTGAAGTCGGGTATCCCCTCGTGTGCGTGGAAGTGACCTCAGCTTCCTCTGTGTCGATGAAAACTTACGGAGCGAGACTTGCAAAACGGACGCTCCTGGGGACAGTTTAAGAAAGAGAAGCAAATCGGTCAACGCTAGACAGACCACACGTCACACGGGGAAAATAAGAGAGTCATTTAAAAACGTAATGTAGATGAAGCAAAAGACGCCGTTGCTCCTTAGTCGGAGAGGCGCGGCACAGACATGAAGCGCAGTACCGGCTGATACGCACTCCCCAGAAAGAGAGGCTGGAAAAGAACGGTGTGACCAAGTCCCTCGCCCAAGAGGCACCAAATACTAGGAACAACACATACTTGATATGAGTGCCCCTTCCCGGCTTGCAAAACAAACGCCGCCAAAGAAGCACATCGTCATAGCATACACAAGCACCTTCACAAAGAAATTAAAGAAAACAAAAGACGTGAAATGAAAGAGCAAGAGAGAGGTACAAAGATACATATGTCCTCCAAAAGTGGCAGATAAAGTGAAAACTAGAGACACCCAGGCAGAAAAAAAAGCTCGGTAAAACAACACAAGAAGAGAGTAGCGCGATACATAAAAAGAAGAATCCGCAGTCACTGGTCATCCCAGTTTCTCCAGTCATGCGAAAAGACGTGGTAGCTCAGGGAAGAAAGCTGGACACTCAGTTGCGCACTTTCTCTTCACTACTTCATGCAGGTAGTGTGACGTAGATTTACAAATAGAGCGCAGAGACTCTTCACTTCACAAGGAAGCATCTTCGTCAAGTCGCGCGACAATACTGGTGACCTCTCCAGCCGCCTCGCTAACGTGCAGCTCCACAAAAGCACACTCACAATAGTTGATTTCGTTAACAGTTGAACATCGTAGAGAAGAAGAAAACACAGAATGCACATCGTACTTTTGATTTACATCGTACCCATCGTTAAGGTAGAAAGGAACAACGAGACTCAGTATTCCAACTGGGTGAAGAGTGCAGTGCCACGCAGCACCCAGTGGTTCTCCGATTGTTGCGGATCCCGTGGGAGATTCACGGTGAGGATGAAGTTTGTGGAGTGTCCCGTCGTGGAGAGCACGCCTTTTCGGTCGGTTGTCTTGTAGCATGGGCAGGCGTACACAGGACACTGTATCGCGTTGTCCGGCACCAAGGGCACCAGCTTCATCACAGGAAACGAAATGAAGAGCTCCTTGGGTTCGCTCTCGGTAAGCACGCCGCTAGCCCAGTCCACAGCCTCCAAGTAGAGCCCGTTGACGTAGCAGCCGTCCTCCAGGCCTTCGGTGAGAAAGCTCCGCATCCGCGACCGGTTCGGACAGGGAGGACTGCAACAGGTTTCTCTTGAGTCCTTTCGGTGGTTCCTGCATCAGTTTCACGACGTTCTGCAAAATGGCAATCGGGAAAACGTCACTCGGTAGCGACGTCAGCCACAGGCGGTAGTTGCGGTGCAGTCACTTCTGGACCGCCGCATCGCTGTAGTCCTCGATCCTGCGCGACAGACGCGGCATGAAGTCGGCGTAGAGGTGGCAGTTTTGCAAAAACACCCAATGTCCTTCCTTCGTCCCGTATCCATCATCTCACAGGCAGGCACGTCTTGGCCCTGGCCGCGCGAGAGCTTGAACAGCTTGCTTTGCGCCATGCCTCGCAGCTCTGCGACACGGTCCAGCTCCGCATTCGGGTCTGCGCCGGGCGAGAGCACGAGGATAGTCGGCACCGAAGGGTCGTAGGAGAGCTCGTCCACCACCGTCTCCAACGCGTAGAGCGGCGGCTCGACAAAGTACTCGCCAAGCGTCTCGCTGACGTAGTTGCGGATGGCTGGCACCACCACTTTCACCCCTCGCCGTTCCCCTCCGCCCTCCCCCCCCCTCTTTCTTTATTTCATACGCGCAGTTCTATTTTTGACTTCATCTGAGCAGGTAATAACTGAAGCAGCGACTTCAACGAGCTGAGGAAGATAGCAGGACAAAAAGGTGGAGACTAGCGCTGGCTTTCACAGACGACTGTACATCTCTAAATTGCCATCTTGAAGGCCAGCTTCTCTCTTCGTCTGCAGAATAACAGAGAGCGCTCTGTTTTTGTTCGAAAGCCGGAAACTGAGGCGAAATTCAGTGCCTATGCGTGTTTTACTCGTTCACGCTGCCGAAGCAATTAGAGGGAAACTGTTAACACCGCCTTTTTGTTTGTTTCGACGACTCGTCTGTTGGTGCAATTGTATGAAAATTGGAAGAAGACACAGTTTTCTTTTCTATCTTCGTGGCAGTCGGAACTCCTTACCTATTGTAACATGCTCGCCTTTTCTTTGTTCCCTGCAGGATTCGAGTGACTATTTGCGTATCTGAGTTAGCAATGAGTAAAGGAGCTTTTTTGCCACGCTAACAACAGAGGAGTTTAGAGCGAATCTGTGAAGCGTCTTGGTTTTTTTTTTTTACCTCTTCCGGTTAGGTAATTCGCAGCGATCTATGTTCTCTTTCAGTGTTCTTGTTGAAGCAAGTATTGTTATGCAGCTGTTCTCGGTCCCACCAGCGTGCCTGCAATAGGGCAACGTTCCTCACGGAGATAGGCGCTTAGCAACAAGTAAACACGACATCACCATTTCCTTCTAATGCTGTGATGTTTTTCTAAGCAGATTTCTTGGTGTTGTGCTTCCTGTTCTACTGAATTCAGTTTATGTTAACAAAAGAGAGAAATGGTGTCGTTCGCTTGTGGTATTCGCAGGCACTGTTGAGGAGAAGCATATTTTGTTGTAGAGATGAGGTGCTTTCACAAATGATTTGCTCGTAGTCGTCCTCAGTGTCTCCTGTAAGTAATGAAAATGCACAGTCTTTGAAGAACCTTTGCGAGTATTGCAAACCACTCAAGATGATAGTTGTGTTTCCTTCTATAGGCCTGAAGCAATTTCAGAAATGCGGGTAAGAGTAGTGCCCTGTTAATGCAGGCGGCTTCATATTATTATTCTTGAGAAAAGAGACAATTTCTACTATTCTCTCTGGTGCTGGCATTGTGGTTGCATTGTTTTCTAACCGTAGAATAGAAAATCCGTCGACTATGTACGTTTACAGTTCGTATTGTAGCGTTCTGGTCTCAACGCGGTTGACTTCTTGTCGTGTTCAACGTCTTGTAATCTTTTGTTGCTGTCTTCGACGAAGTGCAAAATAGGTGAAGGAGATGAAATGAAAATGAACAAATAGTTTATCGTGTGTCATTCTGGGTGTACGACTGCATTGGAGACGACAGTAAGGCAAACTGATGAAAAGTATACCGTGATAAAAGGCGCTTTTCGTTTTGGACGCGTGCAACTCTCTCTGTATATGTACATTTGTTCTTCTCTCTATTGGGGGCTCGTGGTTCTGGGTTGAATGTGCTTTATCTGATCTCTGATTGCAACGTTGTCGACGACATTGCAGATTGTTATCTTCACTCTCGGATCTTGTCAACATCGTATAGTTTACTAAAGCGTTAATGTGGTCTTGGACAATGAATGTCCGTGTGTCTAAAAACGGCCTCTTTGTAAGCCTCTCATACTTGAAGAATGTGAACTCTTTTTCTGTCCAAAGCTTCGATTCTGTGTTCGTGTAGCAAAGCAATGGTTCGGAACACCAGTATGTTTTTGTAGTGGTTGTTGTGCTGACGTGGAACGTACTTACTGTGAAGATGCTTCCCTGAGGCGCCTTTATTTTTTTCAATTGTTGTGTTAAACTGTGTGTTGCACGATTACACAACGTAGTCGTGCATGCTTATTGAACGAGTATCACCTGGATATACGCAGTGTTGTGGGTTGCAACATTCCCATTCTTTTTCGGGCTCTCTCAGCCCAAGGCTTTGTCGTAGCACCCCATTGAAACTGTGATCTCTCTCTCTTTCATGTGTTTTGTTTCACCATTTAAAATGACCCTAACCCTCTTTCACAAGGCAAATTGTCAACTTGAAATCTTCAACACGTTTGTGTGTTTGTTGTTCGTTTTGCTGCTTTTTTAGCGTCTGATTCTGTTTTGGATACTGAGTTCTGGCCCATGCATTCTTATCAGCTGCGCTTTTATGAAGCCATCGGTACTGTATCTGTGTGTTTTCCGTAAAAAGCGTCTGAAAGCGATAAGAACTGTCAAGGCGAATTCAGTGAATGACGTTCTTCTGTGAGAAGGGTTTCTTTTTTTTTTGTCGTGATCTGTGCTTTGAGACTATTCATCACTGGTTATAGGTAGCTTTTGCTTTGGATTTAAGGTTTTCCTGATCTATTTTAAATATGCAAATAAGCGTCTGATCTGCACTGTTGTTCTTAGAATGATAATGGCGTTCTTTGTTGTTGTTGCTGTTAGCGAGCACTCGTTAATAGCGCATTATTTGGGAAGTTAACGTGTTGATGCTGTGTTCACGGCATTTTTGTTGGTGTTCAGAATGCATTCGGGAAAACGATTAGAATGACACGGGAAATGTAGGCAAATTACCAGTAAATTCAGCAACAGCAATTATTAATATTTTCTGCTCGTATCTTGCAGCAAGAAAACAAAAGAAGTCGTTTCGTGCACTGACATTATTTCTTTTTTTCTTATTATCAAACTGATGTCGTTGCTACCTTCTCTTGTTTCTTTTCGTCAGTGGGAAATGAAAATGAAGTCTTGTATCCGCCTTTTACTGTGTCATATACGCATATTATCAACCCTTCTCTGTGTTGCCTTCTCCAACCTTCCTGTTCTTTCTCCTTCTACTTTTTATGACTTGCTGTGTTTGGTTGTGCTCAAAACTGTGTTCCGTCACACACCTTTAAAAATTGTATATCTCACCTAAAAAGTCCGTCGCTCACTACGTAGACGCTAATATTTACTACGTGTGGTGCATGGCCCTTAGCGCGTGAAGGATTCTGCACTCCTTATTATTTTTGAAAGCTGCTATTCTTGACTTACTTCTTCTTTTTCTGTTTCCCCTACTTAACGCAATGAACTTTCTCAGCTCCGTGTATAACGACCAAAGCTACCGCACGTACTTGGACACAGGTCCGAGGTTTTGTGTGGTAGCGGTTTCGGAGTCAATGGAGGTTGCAGAGAAAATAGCTCAAGTAATTATGCAAGTTTCCCCACGAGTCAACATTGTCTGTACAGACAAAGTTGTGAAGACTGTGAACGAAACGAAGTTTCCGCACGCTGATACGTTTCGCCTTTTGCGGAGCAACTGGTGTGTCAAGCATCAAACAAGTGTGTTCAGCTGCGCGCTTTTGATTTGCTTTGTTGATAGACTTGAGAGCGGTGCAGACGCATTTAAAATTGCCAAGGATCTTGTATCACGCCTCGGTACACCGACTGAAACGCTTCGCCACTTCGTTATTTTTGTGCCGTACTCTGATTACGCCGGGAATCCGAGATCGGCGCTTTGTGACGAAATTGAGAAGCATCTCCGTGGCCTGGTTGGCAATCGCTTTGTCGGTACGGCTCTTCAAACGGACCAGGACTCGGTTTGGCGAGGAATTGCAGCACTGCAAAAAATGGGCGCGGACGCGTGTGTTGCGTATCACACGGATGAGGTGCAGCGGCTTCGTGGCAGAAAGAACGCGGCCTCCCTCGATCCGGAGCAGGAGCGGCTGGTTCCTCGCCTCCACTTTAAACTGGGATGGCATTACCTCGTTTTGCACGATTTTTCCAATGCAAGACGGCAGATGCTGTCAGGATTGCGCAAACTCAAAAGCATGTTTCCTATGTTTCCGTCCTTCCAGTTCCGCATGTGTGGGTCCATATTTTTGTATCACTTTTTGTCTTGTGTGTCCTCATGTGGGGGTCACATGAGCAGCTCGTCAGAAGTGTTCCAGGAGGTGCGCCGCTACGTCGATTGGATCGGTTCAGCATATGGCGGCAGCGTCTGCGATGAGTGCCAAACCGTTACGTCCGTTCTCACGAAATTGCTAGAGGCAGAGTGGCTGGAGTTTTTGGCACGCAAAACCGAAAACCTCGATACGCGGAGCTGCTGTGACTACCTGATGGCTGCAGCGCAGGCTTTGCAAGAGTGCATGGCGTTCCTGCCGTCGCGCCATGATGGCGACACTGTCTGCGCGCCATCACACATTGGAGAAGAGGAACTGTTAGACGAGCACGCGGCGGATCTGTGGAAGTGCTGCGACAAGGTTGCCGTTCGAAAGCGAATCGTGCGCCTTCTCGGCGAAGCCAAGTCACAGACATCGTGTCGAGAAACGGAGGTGAACTACCTCAACTTCCTCGCGAGCAACGATGTACTTGATGAAGCGCCTGATATGCATCTTGTTGACGAGATTGTCACGAAGGCCAGCTGTCCCATCATCTCGCGTCTGGCGGAAGTGGCGTGCGGGGCGTTGAATATGTGGAAGTCTATCTCGCCGCCTCTGACCGCGGCACTGCTCCTCAACGGTTGCGTCGATCCAGTCAATTACGTGGAGCAAGAGAAGTTTCAACACCGCCTGCACGAACTGGAGGGGTGTCTAGGGAGCGACACCGTGTTACAGTACCCGAAAGGCCAGCTCTTGGCTCCTTTCACCGCGATCGCCTATTTTGATGAGGAAAGGGAAAAAGTTGTCGGAGAGCGCGCTAGAGTGGTGGTAGTGCTCTTTTCCACTTCGACAAGAGTGGTGGAAATTGATATGCACACACTGACATTCAGCTCCTCCAGTGTCAAAGGGTCACCCGAAACGCACCTGCCGCTCACACCGGCGCGGCGCGTAAAGCTCAGCGCCGCAACACCGCAGCGAATCCTCGTGGAAGTACCGCTGGCGCACGCGGGAAGATTCTCATGTAGCAGCGTGACGGCAGACGTGCGCATTGCGGGCTTTACGGTGACCGTGCGGTGGCACTTTGATGCCGCGCACTCGATGACAGCACATCCTATTAGCAGCAAAACCAGAGATGCGATCTTGCCGCAGAGATCGCGGACGGTACTGGAGGTGGCCAACCCCTCTACTGTCTTCAGAATCGAGTGCCCCTCTCTCATCCAGGCTGTGGAAGGGGAATGCGCGGAGTGCGAGATTCGGGTGTCCTGTGCGGTGTTGGAGGTGACCGGTGCCTTCATGACGATCCCGCACGAGCCAAAGCTCTTCCGTGTGGTATGCTGGAACGGCTCAAACGAGACACTCCTCGCCACGAATGAGGACGGTGAGATCCACTTCGCCCTGCCGGACCTCTCTCCCAACTCGTCAGTTCGGCTGATCATGAGCGTCGGCTGCATCCGGAGCTCCGAGTTCCGCCTTCCGGTATCCTTCCGCTGCCTGACAGAGCGTTACGGAGAACTGCGCTGCTCGAAATCTCTTCACATCTCCGTTTACCCCCCGTTCAATGTGGAGCACGCTTTCATTGGCAGTAATCTGTGGGGTGACGGCGAGGCAGCGCTGCAGTTACCCTCGGTGAGCCCGTCGTACGTGCAGTACGACAACAGCATGCTCGTGAAGGCATCTGACATTTTTCGGTCGCCTTTGATCACAAACTGGAAAGACGACTGCGCGCTCTACTTTTTCACAAAAGTGGCCACGGCCGAGCAGTTCGTGTTCACCGCACAGGACACGATCACACTGAGCTGCACGTTCCGCTGCACCGCCAGCAAAGGACTCACCATTGTGAAAGCAGACGTCATTGGGGGCGAGGACGTGGAGTTGCTATCGTGTTGCGGCTGCGACCAGAACTCATTTCTGGAGGAAGGCGAGTGTGCAACGGTCGTGACGCGCTTCCGTGCACGGCGGTTGGGCCGTCTCACGCCCGGCTTCATTCGGGTTTTCTTCTCCCCACAGCATTCCTCTGCCCGGTTGTACTCTGATGTGTACATCCCAGCTGTACAAATCGAAGACTCTGGGATTAAGATCTCGGTTCATTACCCGCTCGTCACGTCGCGCGGCTCTGCGCTTCGGTTGGAGGTGACTGTCTACAACAACACCTCGTCCCCTTTCCTCGGAGAGCTGCTTCTGAACACGCAACAGGACGACTTCGCGTGCACAGCTGCGGCACGTCAAACGCTTCAGATAGGCCCAGAGGGGCGGAGTGTTTCTCGTTACCTTTTGTCGCCGTTGCGTGTGGGGGAGTTGATGGTGCCGGCAATCAAAGTTCGATCGGCAGCCACATCACGCACCGTTGCAAATGGCGAGGGTGGATACGTCGTTCACGTACTTCCTGACGGGCAGGCGTCGCTGGTAGAGGACCCGAAGTAGCCAAGGGCAGATGCAGAAAGGTCGTTCGACGCCTCTCACGCACAGACGCACGTGCGATGGTTACGTTGGGGGGCTTCCATCAGTTGACTGCTTGCAGGCCGGCCAAGTATTTGCGCGCCTCATGTACTTTTGTTTTTCTTCTCCTGTGTGCGCTTGCTGTTCCCTACTTCCGCTCTTTGCTTTCTTTCTTCGAGAGGCACCTTTTGATCCACAATTTCTGCTCGCAACACTTTTGCTTAGCTGCGTGCTAGATGAAGAACAATTGTGTTGTCGCGCCGCCTCTTTTCTTCTCCCAAGAAAACAATTGCATTCTCCAGTGGCAGAGAAAAAAAAAGTTGCGCAGCGGCAGCGCCCACGAGATAGAGAGAGAAGAGACTGCAAATACCTTAAAAGCAGCTTTATTGCGTCCCTTCTTATGCGGCACTGTCCTCGTCTCCGTCTCTCTTCCAGCTCTGGAAGCCTTCCTGACAACAAATTCTCGGCTCTCTCTCTCTACATATATATGTGTGTACGAAAGTGGCCATTCTAGTTACTTTCCTGGTGGCGCTTCTAGGCATTGAATCCTCCCCGTACGCATCAAAACTCGCGTACCAACGTCTTGCGGGTTGTAGGCAACGTCTCAAGTTTTGCAACGGCTTTTCGCACAACGCTGCTCTCTCGCTAACTTGTGCCCACAAATTCTACCGCCACCACAACGTTCCCTTCTCTCGCGATTCAACGGCACAGGTCTTTCTCCTTCGAAATAACCGCATTCGTCCTCTTCCACACACACCAAACGAGCAATTCCTTTTTTAATAGTACTCAAAGACTGCATGATAAAGAGAGCTGAACTATGGCGTCGTTAGGCATTGAGGCGTGCATCTCACAGGCAATGACGGCGGACGGCACTGCACCGGCCGAGGTGAAGGACGAGCTGTGCTCCTACTCCCTTTTAACGATTTGCACGGCGATGAAGGAGTATTTGTGCGACGTGGAGAAGGTGCAGCCAGCAATGCGACTGTTGGCCTCCACCGCCGTTGATCGGGAGGATCTTAGCGAGACAGATGTTCAACTCCTCTTCGCATTTTTCTCAGAAAAGCTTTCGCAGTTGGAGAACCAGACGGCGGCTCTCAGTTGTCTGGCGCTGCTTATTTCCAACATTTGCACCCGCCACCGGTGCACCACGGCGTGGTTCAACACAGTCGCGCTTCCCTTCATCCAGCATGTACGAGTGCAGCAGCTGCCGTTGAACTGCCGCAAGCAGTGCTTCTGCATAATGACGTTTCTTTTCACCGAGGCGACGCTGCCCGCGTGCGGAAGCGACCCCCTCGGCGCTCTTCTTGAACTTTTGGATGGGGAGAGCGACCCCGAACTGGTGCTGCAGACCTTCGACCTGCACGTAATCATCGCAACCCACGCTACCCATGAGGCCTTCTCGCCTGTTCGTGACGATTACTTTGAGAGCGTCTCCAGCTACTTCCCCGTGGTCTTCTCGCAGCCGCCAAACTGCAAAGTGACGAAGGCGGACTTGCGCAACCACTTAAAGCGGTGTCTCTGCCTCGCGGTGTACAGCGAGTGCTGCGTGCCTTTTATGCTAGGCAAGCTGGCCTCACCATCTATCGCGGTCAAGGAGGACGTCATCGATGCGCTGCTCACGTGCTTTGACACCTACCAACATGGCGTGATGGCGCCTTTTTACTCGTCGCTGGTGGTGCACATGAAGAATGAGGTGGTGAAGCTGTCGTCCTTCTCTGACCGCGCATCGAGTCCGACGCTAACTAAATGCATCTGCATGTGCTGCGAGATTCTGGGGCGAATCAGCAAGGTTTTCGGGGCGAAGAACCAAGCGGAGGCGCTCCAAATCTTCGGTCCTGTTTTGGAGGGTTTTTTATCCGCCCTCTCCGCCGACACGTCCATCAGCTCTGCGTACGCCACCATGGTCTTCCACGTCCTCACAGGGTCGTGGAACTGCTGCATCTTCGTCGCGGCCTACCTGTTCTCCATGCTTTCCATGTCACTCTCCGACGCGGAGCTGCCGGCTAACGCGTACATATTGTTTGCTGCCCTGGTGACGGGCATGCTGGACGCGTTGGCGGCGTTTCCGAGCGATGATCACGTGGAGAGCATGCGCGCCTGCATCGAGCGGTCCACGCCGTCGGTCGCAGAGGCGGTGCGTCAGTGCACGTCGAAGTGGGGCCTGCCACCCTCCTCCCCCTCGTCGTTCAGCGATAGTCTCGATGATTTCTCTGTTGTGTGCGGCTGTGAGTTTGTCGTGGCGGTGTTGAAGCTCTCCCTCCGACTGCGCCCGTGGCTGACCCCAGATGTCGTCCGCGACGGCATCGATGCGCTGGTGTGGGCCGCCCTTTTTCGATCCACCGAGGCGTCCGCGAAGGTGTGTAAGCTGCTGCGTGAATTTGCAGAGCAGGACGGCAGGGGTGTGCGGGACGCCTTGGCCCGACTCCTGGCCGCCACTGATGTCCCCGCCGAGACCGGCCTTGTGCTGGTGTGCGAGTTGGCGTGCTCCTGCACCGATGCGCTGCTGCTCGCCTACGAGGAGGGCTTTCTGGCGTCGAGGTGCCCGTGGATGAGTCCCATCGCACCCGCCAAAAAGGCGCAGGCGTTGCAGAAGGCACTCGATCACTTTGGCGACGCGTTGCAGGCGAGTGAGGCGGGGCGCATGACGGCCATCTTAACCCGCAGCGACGTGCCTCCCGACTACTTCCAGTGTGCGTGCTTCGTCGCACGAAATCTGAGCGGCGCGGCGTGTGCACGTTTGGCAGCCGATGACGTCACCATGTCGCAGCTGGGCGTTGCGGCGGTGCTGGCCAGCCGTGTGGAGGTTCCAGACGCAGGGCCGCGGTGGTGCGCCGCACTCGCGCAACTCGTAATGCTGACAAAGAGCGACGTTGCTGTCTGGCGCCGCGTGGGGATGGAGGGGATAACAGGGGCCGTCCTTCACGGTGTCGCCGGCGATGTTCGCACGACGGTGAAGACGCTCCCCTCTGAGGCACGTCTGCTGGTGGATGCTGCAGCGTTGTGGGGCGGTCTTCTCGCACACAACAGCAACAACGACGACGAAGGCAGCACCAGCTCGCGGCACACCGAACTCGTCTCGTCGTTCGCACTGGAATACATGCAGGGCGACGATGTCACTGATGGCGTTGGCGTTGACAGCGTCGTGGAGGCGTTCACCTACTTCCCGTTCTCCGCACAGCACAGCACGTCGCGACCTTCACTCTTGCACTTACTGCTCAAGACGGGTGCGGGTTCCTCGTGGCACTCGAGCACGACGTTCTGCACGGCCATTCAATGTCTGGTGGAAAGTGAGACGGACGAGCAGGTGCGTACGTGTCTTGCAGACCTCTTGGGTGTACTGAATAGTCTCACGCAGAGCCGCGGCGCTGAGAAGGGCGCGCTTGCTCGAGCGTTGCTCTTCAGCATTAATTCGAAGTGCGGCGGCGACCCGTCCCTCGCCCGCTCCGTTCTCTTCTGCGACTCGACGATGCGTGTGCTGCTTGAGGGTGTCTCCGACGCTGCGCTGGCGACGCGGCAACACAGCCTACAGCTTCTCACCTCTCTTGCCCGTGGTGCCGCTGCTGTGACGGGCGACTGCGCGCGGGAGGAGAAAGCAACTCTGGATGGTGTGCGCGCTCGAGTCCTGGACACTGTCAAGCAGGCGTTGGGCGACCACAAGCGGAAGGTGCGCCAAGCAGCGGGCGCATGCGGCCATGAGTGGTACAAAGTGCGGTGATCGCCACTAGAAGAGGCGCAAGCTCTACACTGGTCCGTCCGTTTTATTATTATACTAGTCGTCCTGTTTGCAAATCATACATTATTATTCACATGTGACATGCCAGCTTTAATAGTTTTTCGTGGGCGGTTTAATAGCTTTGTAATGTCACTCGTTTCTCGGAGAACTGGTCAACAACTTCAAGTTTATGCCCGACTAAGATGGCCTTCGCGTGTGTGTATACGATCATCATCACTTTCGCTTGTATCACCTTTCCCACGTGTACGTAGGTTGTGCACAGAGCTTCGCAGCGCTGTGCAGAACGCATTGCGTTGATGTATACGTCAACACTTTCTGACTTCGATTAGTATTATTATTTTTCTGTCATTACAACTGTTTCTGCTCCCGCTCTCCTTTTTTTTAGGTTTTTGCTAAGCGGCGATCCACCGGACTCGTCGTTGCACCGAAAGATTGACACATGGAAAGGAATCTGCTGTTCTCCCCTTGTAAAAACGGCCAAATCCTGCGCATCCAAAGCTGGTTCGGCATATACGTACGTTGATGTTTACCATAGAAGAAGAATAATTTGTCAAAGTTGTTTCCTATGAGCGCAGTTGTGTTTGTCGACCTTGCGTGCGCACAGCTGCGGGAGCGCCTTCAAGAAATTGTGGGCCAGGTCTACGACACCGTGGACCTCATCGACGTCTCTGGCTGTGACAGCAGTGCCTTCATTACGGCCTGGCACGAGCGATATGGCGGTGCGGTGCAGCCTTCTCCAAAGCGACAAAGCGAGCTGGACGATGTTCCGCACTGCCTCGTGTGTTACGTGACGGAGTCCAAGACGGTTGCCCACGCGGACGTCGCCTACGCCGTCTTCGTGGCGGAAATCCCCACCCTGACCGTGACACCGTCCGAACCGCTGTCCCCTCTTCTTCATTCCGCGGTGGGCGATACTATTGAAGCACAGGTGGAGTCTCTGCAGCGCTTCTTTGCCGGCCCCTCCTCATCCAACGCACCGGAGGTGATTGTGATGGAGGGCGGTGATGGGGCTGGGAAGCAGACGCAGACGGCACTGCTCGTGCAGCGCATCAAGGAGGCCAACCGCGAGGTGCACACGCTCGACTTTCCACATGACAGCAGCCTCTACGGCGGTCTTGTGCGCGTGGTGCTCTCCGGCAAAAAAGGCTCCATCAGCGAGTTGGACCCGCAGCTCTTCAGCTTCCTGTACTCCCTCAACCGCTTTGGGTGCGCGCGGCTGATGCGCTTTTGGCTACGTCGCGGGAGTGCGGTGGTGCTAGACCGGTACTACACCGCCAACTTCGGCCACCAAGCCTCCAAGCTGCCGCCGGCACAACGTGAGGCGTTCATTGAGGAGTTGGAGTTTACAGAGGTGAACTGGCTCAAGTTGCCCAAGGCGACGGCGGTGCTGTACCTAGATCTGCCACCGGCGGCCGCGCTGGAGGCGATGCGTCGCGACACGACTCGAAAGCAGCTTGACATTCACGAGACCGCCGGTGGCGACTACAAGGAGAAGGTGCGGCAGACGTACAGGTGGTGCTGCGACCGCCTTCCGGGCTGGCACCGGGTCGTGTGCTTCGACAAAAGCGGGTGCCGCCTCACCCGAGAAGAGGTGCATGCCTCCGTTGTCACATACCTACGGAGTGTACACTCGCAAGCGGTGCGCGACTGAGTTTACACGGGAATTGTAGCTTCAAACGGGTGGAATGGTGGCGATAAAGAAACATAGAAACGGCAGTGCGGGTGAGGCATGTATGGACTGTATCTCGCGTGAGCGTCTTGCGTTTTAAAAAGGAGGTGAGCAGAACCACTTCCATGCTTTCACAAGCAGCGAAGAGAGATGATGAGCCAGTCGATAGATTAGCCAAAAAAAAACTCGTTTTTTTTCTCTGATCCTTATTATTGTTTTGTTGTTGGAACTGTCAATTCCGCGCAGACGCGACGGAAGGCATCAGTAAGCGTAGAAGCGTTGGAGAGCAAAGATTTATATAGGCGAATGTGTCTCAAGCCGCGCTCGTCTTCCACCTTCCCTTCTGCGCACCTCTCCTTTTCTCTCACTTTCTCTTCTTCTACCCCACAAAAACTTCACCAATTTGCACACATGAACATGAACGCACCCACACGTGACAGAGCAGAATGACAACCTCGAAGGTCCACGCCCAGCGCAGCAAGAAGCTGCACCAGCTGTCCGCCAAGACAAGCCGGGTGAACCGCAACCGCAAGGCACCCCGCCTGTACATGAAGGGCACGCTGGCGGGCTACACACGCGGCCTGTACGGACAGACGAAGAAGACGGCTCTCGTGCGCGTTGAGAACGTGAACACCCGCGAGGACGCCAAGTGGTACGTCGGCAAGCGCATCTGCTACGTCTACCACGGCAAGAAGGTCAAGCGCTGTGTCCGCTGGAGCAAGGCGCCGGCCCGCCGCAGCACCGCCCGCGCGCTGTGGGGCCGCGTGACCCGCCCGCACGGTAACGCCGGTATGGTGCGTGTGAAGTTCAACGGCGCCTCGGTACCGGCTTCCGCCATCGGCCGCCGCATCCGCGTATACTTGTACCCGAGCCAGATCTAAGGTGGTCGTTCCATGATCTCACTCTTTTCTTTGTAGTTTTTCTTGTTACTCTTTCATTTCAAATCAACAATAAAAAGAGATGCGTAAAAGCAGAGTGCGTACCGCACGAGCACACGCGTTGCAGCGCGCAGATGCTCCGGTCTCGGGAAGATGATCGCCTGTGTTAAACTCCCTTTTCTGGAAGGAAAATAATATGCGGTACCGATGTGATAAGGCATCGCTGAGATGCGGTGTTGTTGCTCTACGTCACCGCTTCCTCTCCACGAACCTGTCACTCCTCTTGTGGAGTGGGCTGCGGTCTTTCTTCTCCTTCATATTAAAGCCACTTTCTTTAACGTGTCATCGGTGTCCCTCTCGTCCCCTCCTTTTCGTTGCTCCCACTTTTGATCGTTCTCGTGTCCGTTCCGTAACGCAGGCAGCCCCGCGACAACTCTGCTTTCACGGTTTGGCTCATTTCAGAAACGCACACGGAGACTTCAAAAAGAGTTTTTTTTTTCTTCACATCCCCAACAAGCGGCATCGCATCGGATGTTTTCTTTCCTTTCTGTTTCCACGTTCTAATTTTTACTTGTAGAAACGCCGCCGCAGCAAAGAAGAAGAAAAGGAATTGGAGGAGCGCGGCACGACGCGGTGCGCGGAAGGTGACGGGCGACGAGCATGTCGAAGGACTGCGACGTGTTCTACGACGCCTTCGGCTGCATCATCACGAAAAGCGTCGGCTATCAGTCGCCGTTTCCAATCATGCGCCTGAGCAACGGGCAAGCGGCATTAGATGCGGACAGGGCGACGGTGCAAGGAGTGTGCTTCGCCTCCTCCCTGGCAGATCCAAATGCAGCGCATGGCCGCCTTCTCACCCTCGATTTCTCCGCCGGGGACGCCTGCGTTTCGTTTCTGCAGTTAATGAGCGGGGCGCGGAAGCCGCTCGAGCTGGATCAGAAAATCGATTTTGTAAAGAAAATTGAGATGAGCGACGCAACGTCCGTTGTCGTCACGCGCAGCGAGGGCAATCGGTGGAACACGTCGATGTACACTGGCGCAGGGGAGAGCGGCCAGCGTCCGTTCTGTTCGCGGGTGTTCTTCCGCTGCATCTCCGCTGCCTCTCTGCGCGACGCGGGGCTGTGGCTGGTCGAGATGGCGAGGGGGGAGAGCGACACCCGACCGCTGCACTACGGCCATGTCGACGCCGCGGTGTCCGGTACGCTGTCCGACACCTTCCACATTGGCGAGGCGCTGAAGCGGCCGCTGGACGTGGTGGCGCTGACGGCGGACACGGCGGTAGTGTTGGGCACCGGGGGATTGGCACTGGCGGACCGCCGTCGCGCCGAGGTGCACACCGTAGCCACGGCCCCTATCGCGAACGGCGGTGTGGCCGGCGGGGACAAAATGGTGACGTTTGGCGAGGACTATGTTCTGCGTGTGTTTGACATGCGGAAGGCCGCCGCGGCTCTGATGGAAACTTCAGTTTCGTCCTATGTGTGCGTTAAATCTGTCGTGGGCTGCCGTGCGGTTCTTCTGATGGCGGGTGACGTAACGGGGATATTGGATGTGCAGACGCTTACCGCCACTGCGTCCCTACAGCACTCTGGTGATCAAGTTCTGGATGCAACGCTGCTTCCTCACCAACGCGGAGGAGTTCGCATTTGCACGAGCACGGAAAGCGGTATGGTATACGACTGGACCGTGGCAATGTGATTGCGTTGAGACGGGTTTTTTTTTTTCTGTTCCTCATCTGCTTTTGGTTTCTTCTCGTTCGTTCACGTCGGTGCGGCTCAGTGGGTGCGCGGTGGAACATGCACGACGACCGCCACATGCTCGTGGAGAACTGAGCGTGATGGGTCTCTTCTACTCTGCTTTAAATGTTTTTCTCCATTTTTCTTTGAGCTGACGTGCTCCAGCAGAAATCAAGTACACCTAGTCGATTGATGAGGTGTCATCGAGATAGTGAGACGCCTTCAGCTCCAATTCACCACCCAGAGTAATCCCCATGAATCTGTCAAGCAAGCGGATGCCCACGCGCGTCTCACCACCTGCGAGTCTTGCGGACAACACGATGTCCACCACGAGCTTCGTCTCCATTTTTATCTTCCTCTTTCAGCTGGGCAATCAAGAATGTTCACTTTTCATTTACCTTCTTCCTTTTTTGCGTTGTGCCTCGTCGTTTCCTCTTGTTGTCGGTTGCTGCGCAGTGGACTAAAACAGAGCTTCACCACTTGCCTCGGCGCAAAACTCCCAAAGTTTCACAACCACCTTTCAGCCACGCAACTTGAAGCGCAGGTCGCGTTACTCCCATAGCCGTAACGGTGACGCCTTGCGAAAATGTCGAACGACGCCGATAAGGAGCCGACGAAGGAGTCCAGCGGTGGTGTGTCTGGACTTCTGGGCATTGACCAGATAGACTGGGGAGGTGAGGCAGGCAAGTTCTACGAGTGCTGGAAGATCAACCCCTGCTGCGGTTCTCCGGATGCGAAGAAAATGCTGTGCTGTCTCTTCTGCTGGTGCTGCTGCAGCTGCTGCTCCATGTCGAAGCTGTTCGCGTCCAGCGTGGACCAGGAGTGCGCGCTGGTGCCGCATTGCTTGATGGCGTGCTTCCTGCCGTGCATCACGGCGATCTGTGTCCGCACGAACCTCCGCAACCGCCTGGGCGTACAGGGTAACATGGTTGGTGACTGCATCTGCGTGTGGTGCTGCGGCTGCTGTTCACAATGCCAGGAGCTTCGCTCCGTGACGACCGAGGAGTGGAACCTGCTGGAGCCCGCCTGGAAGACGCCCGAGGTATCCGCTCCAGAGATCATCTTCCTCAAGTAGAGATCTGTGCGGCCTGTGATCACAACGAACTCAGCAGATTCTCACGAATGACAAATGATAGGGGAAACTGCAAGGTGCAGCGACCCTCCGTGAAACATATTTTCCCTTTTTCCCACTTCTTTTTTTTTTTGGCTTCCAAACAGAATCAAAAAACAACAAGAACACAAAAACACGATGCTGTATTTAACGTACGGTATCATTTTCCTGTATCGCTGATTTTCTCCATCTCGCAAGCGTACGAGTGAAAAACCTTATTATTTTTATTTTCAATTAATCGTCCGATTTTTTCCCTTTCTTTCCCTTTCTTTCCCTTTTCGTCCCCTTCTTCCGCATCAATGTTCCCCGTTGAGGAGCACGCGGCTTCGATTGAAGGCAAGATCAATGCCGATTGGGTCGGATAGTCAAGACGGTTGTTAAAAGCTTTTGCCTTCTGTCTTGCGCTACGTGGAGGCACACTGAGCTCATTCCACGATGTCATTTTTTTCCGTTTGCTGCTTCTTTCACACCGTTTGACACGACCGATTCGATCGACGTAGGCCATTTTCATTTGCTGTCCTTCCTTTTGTAAGCATCTGCGGCTCAACGCTTAGCGTTGGTGCTTGCTCTTCTTCCGTCTCCGGCTTCCTCTTTTTTTGTATTTGTGATTCGATTTCTTTATTTCCCTTTGGAAGTTGTGCCGTTGTTACTGGACACTAGCTCTCCTTCAAGTGAAAGTGTTGGAAAGAAAGAGAGAAAGGCGTTTGCTGGTATCGTGGCGTCTGTATGGAGAGACAGTCTTATCGATGCTGTTGTTGTTTCGCGCAATAGAGCAACTGTTTCCCCTTTCCGAGGCATTCAGCGGCTCTTATTATTGTTTTTTATATTACCGCTGGCACGTCAACGAACGGACAGCAGCGAAGCGATGATACTACTGCAGGTGTTTTGTACTGCGTGGCGCGTGCGCGCGGTCTATTTAGGTCGGCGCAGTTGCAACTCCGCAACTTCGACACGAGGACCACCCGCTGCCTCGTCCATAATGCCGTGGATCTCCACTTCTCTTCTGTTCTTCTCACCGTCATTTGTACCTGCTACGTTACGGCTTCGCTGTGCAAATTTTTTTTCCAAAAACTCATATGTTTGTAAATGCACTACAAAGGAAAAAGAGAATCCACAAAAGCCCCTCTTGCGTCACATCAACTACTCATATCCATCTACAATCGAACTAACTGTATTTCTCGCATAAATGCCGAATGACACCGATAAAGAAGTGGACCAGGTGTCCAGCGGTGGTGTGTCTGGACTTCTGGGCATTGACCAGATAGACTGGGGAGGTGAGGCAGGCAAGTTCTACGAGTGCTGGAAGATCAACCCCTGCTGCGGTTCTCCGGATGCGAAGAAAATGCTGTGCTGTCTCTTCTGCTGGTGCTGCTGCAGCTGCTGCTCCATGTCGAAGCTGTTCGCGTCCAGCGTGGACCAGGAGTGCGCGCTGGTGCCGCATTGCTTGATGGCGTGCTTCCTGCCGTGCATCACGGCGATCTGTGTCCGCACGAACCTCCGCAACCGCCTGGGCGTACAGGGTAACATGGTTGGTGACTGCATCTGCGTGTGGTGCTGCGGCTGCTGTTCACAATGCCAGGAGCTTCGCTCCGTGACGACCGAGGAGTGGAACCTGCTGGAGCCCGCCTGGAAGACGCCCGAGGTATCCGCTCCAGAGATCATCTTCCTCAAGTAGAGATCTGTGCGGCCTGTGATCACAACAAATCTGGTAAAACCGTACAAAACACTTTCGTCCTTCGTGCCAATATATACACAAGTTTGAAGGTCTCACGTCGCGGGTAAAGGATTCATTACGGCTTATGCTTACATTGAGCGGAAGGTTTTTTTTTAATGTTTTGCTTTAAAAGCAGTCAACAGCGTTTTAGCGATATTTATTTTTCTCTTCAAGTCCCCTGAATTGTCTTTCGCCGAGAAGCGTGGTGACGTTAGCACAAAACTTACAAACCCCAACTCGTGTTCACAAACCCGCTTGCGTTTCCTCTGTAGTGTACTTTTTTCTTCTTCCTATTTTAGCATTTTCATTTTTATTTTTTCACTACTATTATTTATAGCTTCGCACCGCTTGCCTTCTACCCTTGGTTTTGTTCCGAGACTGAAAGCGCGGTAAACAACGAAAACGTGTACCTTCTGATACACCGTTATCACCTCCTTCGGAAAAGATGGCCCTTTCTGTGCGTCTTTGCTCGTTTGCTGCTTCCGTTTTCCCCTTTTTATTGTGGAATTGTAGAAACAGATGGAAGAAAGCAGCGAGACAAAGTAGAAAATATATATATATATATATATATTCGAAGCCTGCGCCAGGAATGATGTCATGTTGGAATGGTAGGATGTTGAAATGTACCTTAGTACCCCGTTTTCCTCTTTTCTAACCTTGCGACAGTCTTCGACTTCCGCCTTGTTCTCTCTTCTGTTCGTTTTCCCGCCCACCCAGGCCCACTCCGCCCCGCTTTGAGGGCGGACTAATCTTGTTTTGAAGTCTGCCACTGCGTTAGTCTTGGTTCCCGTTCCACGTGAAAAAGATACTAATAAATAAATCAATATGATATGTTTCTATCTTTCGAAAACTAATGTTGTTGTAAATGACCCCGAGTGATCGTGAGGGTCGTGGTTTATCCCTGTACTGAACGTAGAAGTTAATGGAGAGGAAAAAACAAAACGCCATTCTTCTACCTCGTTTCTTTCTACTAACTTTTATCTCTCCCCCTTCTCCATCTCAGCCTACAAACATAAACAATTATTCTTGGAAAGGAAAGAAAGAGAGAAAGGCGTTTGCTGGTATCGTGGCGTCTGTATGGAGAGACAGTCTTATCGATGCTGTTGTTGTTTCGCGCAATAGAGCAACTGTTTCCCCTTTCCGAGGCATTCAGCGGCTCTTATTATTGTTTTTTATATTACCGCTGGCACGTCAACGAACGGACAGCAGCGAAGCGATGATACTACTGCAGGTGTTTTGTACTGCGTGGCGCGTGCGCGCGGTCTATTTAGGTCGGCGCAGTTGCAACTCCGCAACTTCGACACGAGGACCACCCGCTGCCTCGTCCATAATGCCGTGGATCTCCACTTCTCTTCTGTTCTTCTCACCGTCATTTGTACCTGCTACGTTACGGCTTCGCTGTGCAAATTTTTTTTCCAAAAACTCATATGTTTGTAAATGCACTACAAAGGAAAAAGAGAATCCACAAAAGCCCCTCTTGCGTCACATCAACTACTCATATCCATCTACAATCGAACTAACTGTATTTCTCGCATAAATGCCGAATGACACCGATAAAGAAGTGGACCAGGTGTCCAGCGGTGGTGTGTCTGGACTTCTGGGCATTGACCAGATAGACTGGGGAGGTGAGGCAGGCAAGTTCTACGAGTGCTGGAAGATCAACCCCTGCTGCGGTTCTCCGGATGCGAAGAAAATGCTGTGCTGTCTCTTCTGCTGGTGCTGCTGCAGCTGCTGCTCCATGTCGAAGCTGTTCGCGTCCAGCGTGGACCAGGAGTGCGCGCTGGTGCCGCATTGCTTGATGGCGTGCTTCCTGCCGTGCATCACGGCGATCTGTGTCCGCACGAACCTCCGCAACCGCCTGGGCGTACAGGGTAACATGGTTGGTGACTGCATCTGCGTGTGGTGCTGCGGCTGCTGTTCACAATGCCAGGAGCTTCGCTCCGTGACGACCGAGGAGTGGAACCTGCTGGAGCCCGCCTGGAAGACGCCCGAGGTATCCGCTCCAGAGATCATCTTCCTCAAGTAGAGATCTGTGCGGCCTGTGATCACAACAAATCTGGTAAAACCGTACAAAACACTTTCGTCCTTCGTGCCAATATATACACAAGTTTGAAGGTCTCACGTCGCGGGTAAAGGATTCATTACGGCTTATGCTTACATTGAGCGGAAGGTTTTTTTTTAATGTTTTGCTTTAAAAGCAGTCAACAGCGTTTTAGCGATATTTATTTTTCTCTTCAAGTCCCCTGAATTGTCTTTCGCCGAGAAGCGTGGTGACGTTAGCACAAAACTTACAAACCCCAACTCGTGTTCACAAACCCGCTTGCGTTTCCTCTGTAGTGTACTTTTTTCTTCTTCCTATTTTAGCATTTTCATTTTTATTTTTTCACTACTATTATTTATAGCTTCGCACCGCTTGCCTTCTACCCTTGGTTTTGTTCCGAGACTGAAAGCGCGGTAAACAACGAAAACGTGTACCTTCTGATACACCGTTATCACCTCCTTCGGAAAAGATGGCCCTTTCTGTGCGTCTTTGCTCGTTTGCTGCTTCCGTTTTCCCCTTTTTATTGTGGAATTGTAGAAACAGATGGAAGAAAGCAGCGAGACAAAGTAGAAAATATATATATATGCGCTTCGCAATTTGACTAAAGTAAGAACACCCACAGCAATTTTACGCATTCGATCGAGGTGGAAAGGGTCTTTTATATATATACACCCTTGACGTAGTTACACGAGTTTTATTCCAAATCTTTGTTGTTTTCCTTTTCTTTTCTGATGACATCGGAGAGCAGTTTGGTGTAGCGGAGACGCAGTTGCTATCGTCGTTGTGTCGTTGGCAGGACCCGAAATGGAGCCGAGGCACACAGCACCACGTCCGGAGTGTCGAATCCACATCAACCTATGGCCTTTCTTTACCAAGTCCTTCCCTTTTTTTTTCTCAGAGCTTGCGAGGGGAATAGAAGGAACGGAAACAAGAAAGAAGAGATGGTCAGCGGATGGGATCGGTGATCTCAGTCATTTGGGAAATGCATGATACTCTCCTTTACTTATATCGCCTGTTGGTCTTGACTCTCCTGTTTCTGTGGGTTTTGCATCCTGGGTATATTGTCCGCCAGTGTGAAGTCTCCGGTCTTCCAAAAATTCCACCCGCCCGCCCCCGGTCCCTACCACGACAGGGACCCATGGGATCTCCGGAAGGATCCTTGAGTTGGGTAATGTTTCCTATGCACTTCGTAATGCGATGATATCTTTGAGATTTGGCCGGGGCCAGGAAAAAAGCGAAAACATTGAATAAACTTGAGGGCATTATCAGAGGGTGTCTGATAAGCAAAGGAGGGTGAGGTTCCTAGAAGGCAGTGGTGGATTAGGACTCGCGAGTTACGCATTACACAAATGTCGTGACATTTCTTCCACTCTTGACTTCCAAACCTTCCTATTCCGTGTTTCTATATTGTCAGTTCACGTCCAGCCGTAGATGTTGTTTGTGAGTTCTTGGCCACCGTGGTTGTTGGGATTTTTGGACAATTTTTTTCGCTCGATGCGTTCTTCGTGCACGACTGACTTCTTTGAGAGCTAAAACGAAATAATGAAAAGAAAAGGAATGTTTCGTTTCGAAATTTACATCCGAGGTATTGTTCTTCTTCTTTTTTTTCTTTCTCTTTTAGGCGGGCTGGGGCTGCGTGCCTTTCAGTGCCTTTACGCGAATATCATGACGACAAGAGTTCCGTAGAAAGGAAACCAATTTTTCCTCGAGCTGTTCATGCGTCTCTTCTCTTCTCTTCTTTTTTTTTTGGTAGAAAAGCGCCCAAGCAATTGTAAAGCGCGGTTTGGATTAGTGTGGAAAGGCCGTCGCTCATACGCATCCATCTTTAAACCGTGCGTCGCCACGAATTCAGCAGGAGAGAAGATGAGCACAGTCGGAGGACAAATGACGCATCGCCCCTCAGTGAAGTGCGCCTCCGTGTGTCTTGTCAGGTGTGCCCCCACGCTGAATCCGCAGCTCAACAGGGGGACGGCGTTTGCTTTCCCTCCCGTCACGACGGGGCGTGTCTGCAACGGCATGCACCAAGGTCCGCTTCCGTCACTTTTTTTGCCTTTTTTCCTCCTGAGCCTCCCTTTCATTCGACGCTCGCGCGAGTGAATAGCAGCATCACAATTTTGAACCTGCCGTCATCTAGGCGCTGCTTGTTGCAGCGGGTCGGTTTATTCAAAGCAGCACGCCTACATTTGCTATTTTCTTTCCTCTTCTTTCTGCCGTTGCGCCACGGCACACATGGAAAAAGTGCTGGCGAGGTCCTCGCTGCTGTCTTTCCCGCTGGGGCACACTCTCGTGCGGCTGCATGAAAAGGAGCGGCACGCGGCGGCCTTTTTCGCACGGTGCGTCGCACCGGCAGCAAAGCCGTGTGCAGCTGTGTGCAAAGAGGATGGCAGCGGTGTTTTGGTGAACGGTGCGGTGGCCAACTGGTTGCACCCCATCCCGTTACATGGCGGTAGTTCTTTCTTGACTGTGCCGCTTTCACAGACTGTGTACGTCGGCGAGGACACGACGCAGCCGCGCAATGTGTTCGTGGTGGGCTCGCAGGAGGTGGAGAGCGACTACGCGGAGCACCGTGACTGGGTCGCTCCCATGTCGGTGTTTCCCGCGTTGAGCGCCGCCGAGCAGTCCCTCCTGAGTCTGGCGCTGTCGCTGAAGCAGTGGGCTGCGCTGACTCCGTTTTGTGCGCGCTGCGGCAGCTCGATGCACTCGACGGACTACGGTCTGACGCGTGCCTGCACGGGCTGCAAAAATCGCATTTACCCCCCGGTGGTGCCGGCGATGATTGTGGCGGTGCTGGACGGCAAAGGCAGCGTCATCATGTCGCAGCGTCTTCGGCCTCACAAGGATGCGCGCGGTAAGCCGATGCGTACGGTGCTGTCGGGCTTTGTGGCCCAGGGAGAATCGATGGAGGAGACGGTTGTGCGCGAGGTGCTGGAGGAGACGGGTGCGAGGGTGACAAGTCTGCGGTACGTCGGCTCGCAGCCGTGGCCCACGCCCTACGAGCTCATGACATGCTACTACGCGGTGGCGGAGGACAGCCCAAATATTACTGCGGACGCAGACGAGCTGACGAGTGTGCATTGGGTGCCCAAGGCAGAGGTGCGACAGGCTTTGGCAGGCCAGCACCCCGACTATGCCGTTGTGCCCGACTTTACGGCGGCGCACGTGCTACTTTCCAAATGGGCGAACGGAGAGGTGGATGACCGCGGCCAGCCGACGCGCAAGGAGTAGGCACTGCTGCTTCTTTCTTTTGCCTCCCGAGGGTACGGCACGTCGCGTCGACTGGCGGCCTCGTCTCCAGTGAGCACTGTGCGAAAGGACACGTAGAAATTTCAGCGCGTAGCCAAGCTGTCTCCACTCTGCCGCGACCGTTGCGATTATTATTGCTAGTACGGCTTCTTATTCGTCTTGCGTGGGCACACTTCCGCATGCTGCACAGACGCTTTCTTTCTTGTTGTTGTTGTTTGCGCAGCTCAAAAAGCGCTGGACAAGACTTCACGCATCAACGGATTCGCATCGCTCTCGTATGCGAGACGCGGCGTCGACTGCAGACGTCACCCTCTGCGAAGCAGCTATAATGCGAACGGTATCGGGGCAGGCTTTTTGACGGTATTGAACGGTTTTGTGCCGTACTCCTAGCTGCCGGGGTGTGGTCCACATCCATCATACACCGTCTTACATCGTCGCTACAGCTTGTCATCGGGTGTGCGTGGCCCTGCCGACTCTTCTCGTTTGCTGGTCTTTATTGTTGTTGACTTTCTGTGTTGAGGTGCGAAGGGACGCACCTTCACTTTCGCACACGCACTGTCGTTGGCTATTTAACGCGGCAGCGCAACAACTTTTCTTCTGCTGCTGAACCGATCTATTCTATTTGAGTAATTATTAGAAATGCGCAGCGTGCTGGCGAAGTCCTCGTTGCTGTCCTTCCCGCTCGCGGACGTTGCTGTAAATCGATACGAGAAGGAGCGCCGCGAGGACGGCTTTATCCAGCGCCGCGTCTGCGCAGGTGCGAACCCGTGTGTGGTGGTGTGCAAGGAGGACGGCTCGAAGGTGCTGCTGAACGGCGGCCCGACCAGCTGGCTGCACGCGGTGACGGAACCGAGCAGCGAGTCTTTTCTGAAGATTGCGTTGACGGACGCCGTGTACGTCGGCGAGGACACGACGCAGCCGCGCAATGTGTTCGTGGTGGGCTCGCAGGAGGTGGAGAGCGACTACGCGGAGCACCGTGACTGGGTCGCTCCCATGTCGGTGTTTCCCGCGTTGAGCGCCGCCGAGCAGTCCCTCCTGAGTCTGGCGCTGTCGCTGAAGCAGTGGGCTGCGCTGACTCCGTTTTGTGCGCGCTGCGGCAGCTCGATGCACTCGACGGACTACGGTCTGACGCGTGCCTGCACGGGCTGCAAAAATCGCATTTACCCCCCGGTGGTGCCGGCGATGATTGTGGCGGTGCTGGACGGCAAAGGCAGCGTCATCATGTCGCAGCGTCTTCGGCCTCACAAGGATGCGCGCGGTAAGCCGATGCGTACGGTGCTGTCGGGCTTTGTGGCCCAGGGAGAATCGATGGAGGAGACGGTTGTGCGCGAGGTGCTGGAGGAGACGGGTGCGAGGGTGACAAGTCTGCGGTACGTCGGCTCGCAGCCGTGGCCCACGCCCTACGAGCTCATGACATGCTACTACGCGGTGGCGGAGGACAGCCCAAATATTACTGCGGACGCAGACGAGCTGACGAGTGTGCATTGGGTGCCCAAGGCAGAGGTGCGACAGGCTTTGGCAGGCCAGCACCCCGACTATGCCGTTGTGCCCGACTTTACGGCGGCGCACGTGCTACTTTCCAAATGGGCGAACGGAGAGGTGGATGACCGCGGCCAGCCGACGCGCAAGGAGTAGGCACTGCTGCTTCTTTCTTTTGCCTCCCGAGGGTACGGCACGTCGCGTCGACTGGCGGCCTCGTCTCCAGTGAGCACTGTGCGAAAGGACACGTAGAAATTTCAGCGCGTAGCCAAGCTGTCTCCACTCTGCCGCGACCGTTGCGATTATTATTGCTAGTACGGCTTCTTATTCGTCTTGCGTGGGCACACTTCCGCATGCTGCACAGACGCTTTCTTTCTTGTTGTTGTTGTTTGCGCAGCTCAAAAAGCGCTGGACAAGACTTCACGCATCAACGGATTCGCATCGCTCTCGTATGCGAGACGCGGCGTCGACTGCAGACGTCACCCTCTGCGAAGCAGCTATAATGCGAACGGTATCGGGGCAGGCTTTTTGACGGTATTGAACGGTTTTGTGCCGTACTCCTAGCTGCCGGGGTGTGGTCCACATCCATCATACACCGTCTTACATCGTCGCTACAGCTTGTCATCGGGTGTGCGTGGCCCTGCCGACTCTTCTCGTTTGCTGGTCTTTATTGTTGTTGACTTTCTGTGTTGAGGTGCGAAGGGACGCACCTTCACTTTCGCACACGCACTGTCGTTGGCTATTTAACGCGGCAGCGCAACAACTTTTCTTCTGCTGCTGAACCGATCTATTCTATTTGAGTAATTATTAGAAATGCGCAGCGTGCTGGCGAAGTCCTCGTTGCTGTCCTTCCCGCTCGCGGACGTTGCTGTAAATCGATACGAGAAGGAGCGCCGCGAGGACGGCTTTATCCAGCGCCGCGTCTGCGCAGGTGCGAACCCGTGTGTGGTGGTGTGCAAGGAGGACGGCTCGAAGGTGCTGCTGAACGGCGGCCCGACCAGCTGGCTGCACGCGGTGACGGAACCGAGCAGCGAGTCTTTTCTGAAGATTGCGTTGACGGACGCCGTGTACGTCGGCGAGGACACGACGCAGCCGCGCAATGTGTTCGTGGTGGGCTCGCAGGAGGTGGAGAGCGACTACGCGGAGCACCGTGACTGGGTCGCTCCCATGTCGGTGTTTCCCGCGTTGAGCGCCGCCGAGCAGTCCCTCCTGAGTCTGGCGCTGTCGCTGAAGCAGTGGGCTGCGCTGACTCCGTTTTGTGCGCGCTGCGGCAGCTCGATGCACTCGACGGACTACGGTCTGACGCGTGCCTGCACGGGCTGCAAAAATCGCATTTACCCCCCGGTGGTGCCGGCGATGATTGTGGCGGTGCTGGACGGCAAAGGCAGCGTCATCATGTCGCAGCGTCTTCGGCCTCACAAGGATGCGCGCGGTAAGCCGATGCGTACGGTGCTGTCGGGCTTTGTGGCCCAGGGAGAATCGATGGAGGAGACGGTTGTGCGCGAGGTGCTGGAGGAGACGGGTGCGAGGGTGACAAGTCTGCGGTACGTCGGCTCGCAGCCGTGGCCCACGCCCTACGAGCTCATGACATGCTACTACGCGGTGGCGGAGGACAGCCCAAATATTACTGCGGACGCAGACGAGCTGACGAGTGTGCATTGGGTGCCCAAGGCAGAGGTGCGACAGGCTTTGGCAGGCCAGCACCCCGACTATGCCGTTGTGCCCGACTTTACGGCGGCGCACGTGCTACTTTCCAAATGGGCGAACGGAGAGGTGGATGACCGCGGCCAGCCGACGCGCAAGGAGTAGGCACTGCTGCTTCTTTCTTTTGCCTCCCGAGGGTACGGCACGTCGCGTCGACTGGCGGCCTCGTCTCCAGTGAGCACTGTGCGAAAGGACACGTAGAAATTTCAGCGCGTAGCCAAGCTGTCTCCACTCTGCCGCGACCGTTGCGATTATTATTGCTAGTACGGCTTCTTATTCGTCTTGCGTGGGCACACTTCCGCATGCTGCACAGACGCTTTCTTTCTTGTTGTTGTTGTTTGCGCAGCTCAAAAAGCGCTGGACAAGACTTCACGCATCAACGGATTCGCATCGCTCTCGTATGCGAGACGCGGCGTCGACTGCAGACGTCACCCTCTGCGAAGCAGCTATAATGCGAACGGTATCGGGGCAGGCTTTTTGACGGTATTGAACGGTTTTGTGCCGTACTCCTAGCTGCCGGGGTGTGGTCCACATCCATCATACACCGTCTTACATCGTCGCTACAGCTTGTCATCGGGTGTGCGTGGCCCTGCCGACTCTTCTCGTTTGCTGGTCTTTATTGTTGTTGACTTTCTGTGTTGAGGTGCGAAGGGACGCACCTTCACTTTCGCACACGCACTGTCGTTGGCTATTTAACGCGGCAGCGCAACAACTTTTCTTCTGCTGCTGAACCGATCTATTCTATTTGAGTAATTATTAGAAATGCGCAGCGTGCTGGCGAAGTCCTCGTTGCTGTCCTTCCCGCTCGCGGACGTTGCTGTAAATCGATACGAGAAGGAGCGCCGCGAGGACGGCTTTATCCAGCGCCGCGTCTGCGCAGGTGCGAACCCGTGTGTGGTGGTGTGCAAGGAGGACGGCTCGAAGGTGCTGCTGAACGGCGGCCCGACCAGCTGGCTGCACGCGGTGACGGAACCGAGCAGCGAGTCTTTTCTGAAGATTGCGTTGACGGACGCCGTGTACGTCGGCGAGGACACGACGCAGCCGCGCAATGTGTTCGTGGTGGGCTCGCAGGAGGTGGAGAGCGACTACGCGGAGCACCGTGACTGGGTCGCTCCCATGTCGGTGTTTCCCGCGTTGAGCGCCGCCGAGCAGTCCCTCCTGAGTCTGGCGCTGTCGCTGAAGCAGTGGGCTGCGCTGACTCCGTTTTGTGCGCGCTGCGGCAGCTCGATGCACTCGACGGACTACGGTCTGACGCGTGCCTGCACGGGCTGCAAAAATCGCATTTACCCCCCGGTGGTGCCGGCGATGATTGTGGCGGTGCTGGACGGCAAAGGCAGCGTCATCATGTCGCAGCGTCTTCGGCCTCACAAGGATGCGCGCGGTAAGCCGATGCGTACGGTGCTGTCGGGCTTTGTGGCCCAGGGAGAATCGATGGAGGAGACGGTTGTGCGCGAGGTGCTGGAGGAGACGGGTGCGAGGGTGACAAGTCTGCGGTACGTCGGCTCGCAGCCGTGGCCCACGCCCTACGAGCTCATGACATGCTACTACGCGGTGGCGGAGGACAGCCCAAATATTACTGCGGACGCAGACGAGCTGACGAGTGTGCATTGGGTGCCCAAGGCAGAGGTGCGACAGGCTTTGGCAGGCCAGCACCCCGACTATGCCGTTGTGCCCGACTTTACGGCGGCGCACGTGCTACTTTCCAAATGGGCGAACGGAGAGGTGGATGACCGCGGCCAGCCGACGCGCAAGGAGTAGGCACTGCTGCTTCTTTCTTTTGCCTCCCGAGGGTACGGCACGTCGCGTCGACTGGCGGCCTCGTCTCCAGTGAGCACTGTGCGAAAGGACACGTAGAAATTTCAGCGCGTAGCCAAGCTGTCTCCACTCTGCCGCGACCGTTGCGATTATTATTGCTAGTACGGCTTCTTATTCGTCTTGCGTGGGCACACTTCCGCATGCTGCACAGACGCTTTCTTTCTTGTTGTTGTTGTTTGCGCAGCTCAAAAAGCGCTGGACAAGACTTCACGCATCAACGGATTCGCATCGCTCTCGTATGCGAGACGCGGCGTCGACTGCAGACGTCACCCTCTGCGAAGCAGCTATAATGCGAACGGTATCGGGGCAGGCTTTTTGACGGTATTGAACGGTTTTGTGCCGTACTCCTAGCTGCCGGGGTGTGGTCCACATCCATCATACACCGTCTTACATCGTCGCTACAGCTTGTCATCGGGTGTGCGTGGCCCTGCCGACTCTTCTCGTTTGCTGGTCTTTATTGTTGTTGACTTTCTGTGTTGAGGTGCGAAGGGACGCACCTTCACTTTCGCACACGCACTGTCGTTGGCTATTTAACGCGGCAGCGCAACAACTTTTCTTCTGCTGCTGAACCGATCTATTCTATTTGAGTAATTATTAGAAATGCGCAGCGTGCTGGCGAAGTCCTCGTTGCTGTCCTTCCCGCTCGCGGACGTTGCTGTAAATCGATACGAGAAGGAGCGCCGCGAGGACGGCTTTATCCAGCGCCGCGTCTGCGCAGGTGCGAACCCGTGTGTGGTGGTGTGCAAGGAGGACGGCTCGAAGGTGCTGCTGAACGGCGGCCCGACCAGCTGGCTGCACGCGGTGACGGAACCGAGCAGCGAGTCTTTTCTGAAGATTGCGTTGACGGACGCCGTGTACGTCGGCGAGGACACGACGCAGCCGCGCAATGTGTTCGTGGTGGGCTCGCAGGAGGTGGAGAGCGACTACGCGGAGCACCGTGACTGGGTCGCTCCCATGTCGGTGTTTCCCGCGTTGAGCGCCGCCGAGCAGTCCCTCCTGAGTCTGGCGCTGTCGCTGAAGCAGTGGGCTGCGCTGACTCCGTTTTGTGCGCGCTGCGGCAGCTCGATGCACTCGACGGACTACGGTCTGACGCGTGCCTGCACGGGCTGCAAAAATCGCATTTACCCCCCGGTGGTGCCGGCGATGATTGTGGCGGTGCTGGACGGCAAAGGCAGCGTCATCATGTCGCAGCGTCTTCGGCCTCACAAGGATGCGCGCGGTAAGCCGATGCGTACGGTGCTGTCGGGCTTTGTGGCCCAGGGAGAATCGATGGAGGAGACGGTTGTGCGCGAGGTGCTGGAGGAGACGGGTGCGAGGGTGACAAGTCTGCGGTACGTCGGCTCGCAGCCGTGGCCCACGCCCTACGAGCTCATGACATGCTACTACGCGGTGGCGGAGGACAGCCCAAATATTACTGCGGACGCAGACGAGCTGACGAGTGTGCATTGGGTGCCCAAGGCAGAGGTGCGACAGGCTTTGGCAGGCCAGCACCCCGACTATGCCGTTGTGCCCGACTTTACGGCGGCGCACGTGCTACTTTCCAAATGGGCGAACGGAGAGGTGGATGACCGCGGCCAGCCGACGCGCAAGGAGTAGGCACTGCTGCTTCTTTCTTTTGCCTCCCGAGGGTACGGCACGTCGCGTCGACTGGCGGCCTCGTCTCCAGTGAGCACTGTGCGAAAGGACACGTAGAAATTTCAGCGCGTAGCCAAGCTGTCTCCACTCTGCCGCGACCGTTGCGATTATTATTGCTAGTACGGCTTCTTATTCGTCTTGCGTGGGCACACTTCCGCATGCTGCACAGACGCTTTCTTTCTTGTTGTTGTTGTTTGCGCAGCTCAAAAAGCGCTGGACAAGACTTCACGCATCAACGGATTCGCATCGCTCTCGTATGCGAGACGCGGCGTCGACTGCAGACGTCACCCTCTGCGAAGCAGCTATAATGCGAACGGTATCGGGGCAGGCTTTTTGACGGTATTGAACGGTTTTGTGCCGTACTCCTAGCTGCCGGGGTGTGGTCCACATCCATCATACACCGTCTTACATCGTCGCTACAGCTTGTCATCGGGTGTGCGTGGCCCTGCCGACTCTTCTCGTTTGCTGGTCTTTATTGTTGTTGACTTTCTGTGTTGAGGTGCGAAGGGACGCACCTTCACTTTCGCACACGCACTGTCGTTGGCTATTTAACGCGGCAGCGCAACAACTTTTCTTCTGCTGCTGAACCGATCTATTCTATTTGAGTAATTATTAGAAATGCGCAGCGTGCTGGCGAAGTCCTCGTTGCTGTCCTTCCCGCTCGCGGACGTTGCTGTAAATCGATACGAGAAGGAGCGCCGCGAGGACGGCTTTATCCAGCGCCGCGTCTGCGCAGGTGCGAACCCGTGTGTGGTGGTGTGCAAGGAGGACGGCTCGAAGGTGCTGCTGAACGGCGGCCCGACCAGCTGGCTGCACGCGGTGACGGAACCGAGCAGCGAGTCTTTTCTGAAGATTGCGTTGACGGACGCCGTGTACGTCGGCGAGGACACGACGCAGCCGCGCAATGTGTTCGTGGTGGGCTCGCAGGAGGTGGAGAGCGACTACGCGGAGCACCGTGACTGGGTCGCTCCCATGTCGGTGTTTCCCGCGTTGAGCGCCGCCGAGCAGTCCCTCCTGAGTCTGGCGCTGTCGCTGAAGCAGTGGGCTGCGCTGACTCCGTTTTGTGCGCGCTGCGGCAGCTCGATGCACTCGACGGACTACGGTCTGACGCGTGCCTGCACGGGCTGCAAAAATCGCATTTACCCCCCGGTGGTGCCGGCGATGATTGTGGCGGTGCTGGACGGCAAAGGCAGCGTCATCATGTCGCAGCGTCTTCGGCCTCACAAGGATGCGCGCGGTAAGCCGATGCGTACGGTGCTGTCGGGCTTTGTGGCCCAGGGAGAATCGATGGAGGAGACGGTTGTGCGCGAGGTGCTGGAGGAGACGGGTGCGAGGGTGACAAGTCTGCGGTACGTCGGCTCGCAGCCGTGGCCCACGCCCTACGAGCTCATGACATGCTACTACGCGGTGGCGGAGGACAGCCCAAATCTGGTAGCCGAGAGGGAGGAGTTGGTGCAGGTGCGATGGATGGCGAAGAGAGAGGTGGCGCTGATGCTCGCTGGAAAGCACCCCGAGTTTGTGACGTCGGCGCCGACCACCGCCACTTTTCCGCTGCTGGAGGCCTGGGTCACTGGTAGAGTGGACGACGACGGCCAGCCAACACCTCGCCTGTGACACTGCACCGTAGAGAGCAGCTTTCATTCTGTCGCATTCCCCGGTCCTCGTATCGCTTCGAGAGACGATGCCGGACTATTGAGGCCGTCGGCGCCTACCGCGCTTTGGCTGCTTTCCCTATATTTCTTTCGCTATATTTCTTTCTCTTTTTTGCTTACGGGTTTCGTTCCCCAACGGCGGGTTTTACCGCCCCTATAGTTGTAAAAAAACGTAGAATGTAGGTGACGCTTTGGGTGCTCAAGAAGCACGCACTGGTCCTTCTTTGCGTGAACCGCTGGTCCGCAACGTGACGACCGGGCTACACGCCGCTGGAGATGTAATGAACGCTTTTTATCTTGTTTGGCAATGCGCAGGTCCGCGTGCATGTGTGTTAAAGCAGCGTAGCTCCGCATGTGTTGTGCAGCACGCACACTGTTTCCTACGGAGGCCTCTCAATTTTTTTCGTAATCCCTTCTTTTTCCATTGACATAGCGTTTATGCCTTTTTCCGACACATCTCGGATAGATTAACACGAAGAGGCTCTTCACGCAGCAACAGTGCCGCGCCCACACGCATCATCGAAGCAAAGGGATGGACAACAACGGCAACGGCAACATGAATAACAGCGTAGGCGGCTACGTGCCTGCCCAGCAAGGAGGCGAGGGAGGGGCGGGGACGGATCAGAACTACTACTACTACTACGAAATGCCAGACGGATCCATCGGCTACATCACGGCCGATGAATACAACCAAATGTACACCCCGTCCGAGCAGCGAGGAGCTGGAGAGGCGGGGCCGCAGCCGGCGGGTTACGTGGAGCCCACGTACGGCCAGGGGACCGCCTACGCGCCGGCACAAGAACAGTACGTCGATCCGTCGCAGCTGAACGCAAACAACAGCAATTACTACAACTCCAATAATAATAGTGCTTTGAATAACAACAAAAATAGTACCAACATTTATTATAGCGAAGACAGCAGAAATGCCTACTATGGGAACGCGTCAACAGCAGCGGCCCCGCAGCGGGCCGCCCCGTGGCAACCCTCTCCACAGCAGCAGCCCGCCTACCCCCAGCAAGTGGTGTACACGATGCCGCAAGGGGCGCAGCAAGCGAACGGAGAAGCTGCGGAGGCAATGACGGCCGCGCCGCAACCAGCGCTTCCCCACGAGACCGCAAGCGGCGGATGGTACGCGCCGCCGCCCACGTTTGCAACGATGCGGGACTGGAAAGGCGAGCAAAAGTGGTACACCTCGCTGGCCCGCTCGTGCTGCAACGAGCCGTGCTTCTGCCTTGGCGCCTGCCTGGCTCCGTGGTGTGTCGTGGCGGCACACCGAAAGCGCCTCCTCGAGAAGGACTACACAAAGTATCGCTGCTGCGCCGGTGTGTGTGGCCGAGGGGATGCGTGCGAGTGCTGCGGTGACTGCCCTCGCTGCAACTTGTTTTGGGAGGTGCTCTTATGTCTGCCCTGCGCCTGCCATGCGAATCGGTATATGCTGATGCAGCGCTACAACTTGAAAAAGTCATGCTGGGACAGCACCGTCCTCGGGCTCGGCTGCTTCTGCGCGCCGTGTCACTGGTGCGGCGAGTGCACGTGCTGGTTTCCTGAGTCGATGTGGGACTGGCTGTACGTGGTGCTGTACGCGTGTATGCTCACGCAGCACCACAGGGAGCTCGACGCACACGAGAAGGCGGGTGTCTGAAAACAAAACTGGCGGGAAAGAAGAATATACGCAAGCCGCGCCGCCGCTTTTCTTGTCTTTGCCGCTGCCGTTGGCGGCCAGACGGGCAACGAGGCACGTGGACACACGCACAGATACAAACAATGAGTGCAGAAATGCCGGTGCTGTCGTCGGTCAGCGTGAAGCGGGCCGTCCCGAAGCAACTCAGCCCTCCCTGACGCACGGGCTCTCTCTTCGGACGGGTTCAACGGCGGTGGAAAAATAAAACCAGAAGTATGCGGCCACTGTATGCTCGCCGTCTTCCTCCTCTTCACGCAACGCGTCCGAGCGCTGTGGATTGTTCGAGTCGTAGCAGCTGGGGCGGGAGCACCTCTGCATCCGCAAGCAAACGAAACTAAAAAAGAGATGGCTGTCGTGTCAACCTGGACTGCCTTTTTTTTTTCTCAAAACAACGTTTTTTCCCCCTTTACCTTTTTTGTTGTTGCTACCATTACAATTTTTCTTTTGCGACCGCCATACACCTTTGACAGCGATGTCTGGTCATTTCTTTTTCATTTCTCTATTTTTCCAGGAGCCATTGATGATGTCTCTCTTGTTGCCGTTGCTGTCGCTTCGCATTATTCCCTTCTTTGCTTGTTTTCCCTCTCAGCTGGACTTCGCGCTCGAGCGAACGGCAAAGAAAGAAATGTATATATTTCTACGTGCATGCAGCTTATAAGCTGTGTAATTTCTCTCTCCCACTATTCGCGCAATGCCCCCGAGGCTCCGTGTTTATCAACTCTTCTGTTGTCTCCGGCGGTTCTTGTACTTGTACGCAATGATATCAAAAGCGAAGACTGTGGTTAACCCACCATTTATCAGGAGTCTTTAATGTTATTATTCTCTACCACTATTACATCAGTTTGTTTTCCCTGATCCGTATGTGCTATACAAAGGAGACATATGTTACTTTGGTGCTCACGATGTCCATCGCAGCTTGATCTTCTGCGCAAGTGGGTTGGGCGGTAAAAAGCGGTGCGTTTAGATTGCTGCGGCATCATTATTCGGCTTTGCAGTGCTCTTGACGCGCCCAATACTTTAAAAGAAACCTCACAGTACTTTTCTTTGTGTTTCTCACCTCATCTGGCCTCGATTTTCCTTTTATTGTTTTACGTCAGCGGTTCTTTGACGTTTGCCACACAGCAACGGCTGCGCGCACCTGCGTCTGTGAAAGTGAGCTCTGCACCCGCACATCAGGTGTGCGCCTTTCCCCTCATCTACAGAGAGGAGAGCCGTTTGCTGGCTTTTCTCGTTTGCTTATTTCTCCATTTTTATCACAGCTTGTGCGTCATGCTTCACGTTTTCAACTGTTATGTTCCGTGGGGAGTCTTCACGCTGGCGGAGCTGCGGGCGGGGCTGTGCCACGTCGTTTTGCTGATCCCGTGGGGACTGCTGTTTTTGCGCTTAGACCGTCGCAGCTGGTGGAACTGCGTTCTCTTTCTCGGCTACACCGCCGGCATGTTCTTCTTTCAACGGCGTCTTGCCTCCGGCCTCCCACTGCGCTTTGCATCGCTGCGATCGTGGCGCACCTCGCCAGACAACTATCGCAAGACGTCAAGTTTCTTACGAAGCATCAAAGCCAAACAGTGTCCCGCGAAGGGGGTCTCGGCGGAGGGTTATGGTGAGCGCCCGGTGGTGGTCATCACCGGTGGTGAGCGTGGGATTGGTCGACAGGTAGTGGAGCAGCTCCTGCGAGAGAAGATGGACGTGATCCTCTGCTGCCCCTTTGAGGCGGTGGCGCAGCAGACCATACAGAAACTGAAGGCACGCATCCCTGGCGCAGTCATCACGTTCCTCAAGCTGAACCTAAACGATGAAGACAGCGTGCGGGAGAGCGCGGCGAGTATCCTGCGCATGACGCCGCGCATCGATGTGCTCATCAACAACGCTGGCATGGTGAACATCGCCGGCTACAAGGCGAACAGGCGTGGGAATGAGGTGGTGCTCGCCATCAACTTCCTCGGCCACGTGCTCTTGACGGAGTTGCTGCTCGATCGCGTGCAAGCGAGCGGGCCGTCGCGCATCGTCAACGTGGCCTCGCTGATGCAGCTGAACGCGTGCATCCCCGGACCGTGCAGGACGCCGCTGGATGCCCTCGTCGCCAACTGCGATCCAAACTCGGCCTATCACACCAGCAATTACAGCCTGTCGAAGCTGCTCTTTATTTGCTACACGCGTGATCTTGCGCGGCGCTTGCAGGGAACTTCCACCAAGGTCGTGTCGCTGCACCCTGGCGTGGTGCTGACCAACATTTATTCCTTTGGCGCCATCTTTATGAAACTGCTGCTGCGGACCGTATTTAAGTTTCCTGGAGAAGGCGCCGAGGTGGTGCTTTGCTGTGCGTTGGCGCCCAACATCGAAAGCGGGTCCTTCTATGCGGACTTCCAACAGTATGACAGCGTCCTCTCTCCTTTGGCCCTCGACGATGCGCACAACGAACGCCTGCGTCGTGTGCTGCTGCGCTACTTTGGGCTCGATCACGCGCCGTTGTCCACCATGTCCCTGTCGGAGGTGGCTGCGGCAACGCCGTGAAGCAAGGGAACCGGAGCGCCACCGTCAACATCACAGTCGAAGAAATTTAGCCTATTTTAAAAATGTAGACACACACACCCGAATGTCTCCCCTGCAGCCCCCCAACTACCAATCGTTCTTCGACACACACACAAACACACACACACAGACACGGAGACCATCACACGGGGGACAGGCAGTTATGTGCACAGCTTTTTACTCTTGCCTTCTTTGAATCTCCGATTAAGGGTGATATTTTTTTTTTCTATTTCCCCAGCAGCGTTCACCGTTCATGTGCATTCTTCTTTTCTTCATATTCAGCCCACACTCACACGTGCTCACACACTCGTCCTGTGCGTCATCGGTGGCGGTGCATGCGTCTGCGTTGTTCGGATGCGTGTACTTCAAATCTTGTCTCATCGACTGAGGAGGGTTCTCGTCCGAAAGGGCAAATAGAAGAGTGCTCCTTTTCTTTCCGTCTACTATCTGCGCGGCAGACGCACAGCATCTGCGGAGTTCATTGCCGTGCTCGTCGCGCATCTCTGGCGACTCTTGCACTACTGAAGCGGTGTGGTGTCCTAAGTGAGTGTAGTGAAGAAGAAGTATATATATATATTTCTTTCTGCAGCGCTGCGGCACCGGATTTCGTGCTCGTCACCTCTTATGCCTGCTTTATGGCCTTTCTCGTACTCGCGCTTCTCCTTTATAACACAACTTTGCTTTCTACGTACACGGCGTTGTTCGCCTTCGACTCATGAAACCCGACGGAGACACAACACGGCTGTGCAAGGTAGATTCGCACACTATCCTCTCTTCCTCAAGTGTGTCTTCTCGCTGCAGCATCCTCTGCATTACCCGAGCCACTCCCTCACGGTACACAAAGCACAAATCCCTCTTACACAAGCCGTCACGTGTGCTGGTTAGAATGTCGCAGGCGGTGAACCACCTCGTCGGCGAGTACCTCGCGCAGGAGTACCCATCTGTCGCCAAGGTCTTCAAGAAGGAGGCGTTCTCGGCCGCTGCCCCACGCCGCCCTCCCTTCGGGGAGAAGGGTCTCGCAGAAATTGTGTTAACCTACCGCACGGAGAAGCCCGCATCGCGCAAGGCGTCGCCAAAGGTGGCGGCGAAGAAGGCGCCCATCCCAGACTCCAGCTCCGACGACGACGAGCCAGTGAAGAAGCCCGCATCGCGCAAGGCGTCGCCAAAGGTGGCGGCGAAGAAAACTGCGACGGACAGCGACAGCTCCGACGACGAGGAAGCACCGGTGAAGAAGTCGGCGTCCACGAAGCCGGCGGCTCGTCCGGTCGAGGACTCCGACGATGATGAGGTGCCAAAGAAAAAGGCCTTCAAGACGGAAGCGCCTGCACGTCGCAGCCCACATAATTTGAACGATGACGGCACCTACCGCCGCTTCCAGCGCATTGATCCCAGCAAGGTGACTTTCCACGCCGACGTCCTGCGAGACAACCGGCCTGCCGAGGAGCACCTGACGCTGCGCCAAAACCAGGAGATGATGCGCACCAAAGGTAAGGGTTTTAATAAGCTGAAGCAGAAGAACAAGGGCAAGTTTTACGGCGCAGGCGTCGACCTCACCGTGCGTGCGTACCAGTTCCCGGACAGTGATGATGAATAGCACCTCCTTTGTGCGTGCATTTGCGCATCGGACACATCGTTGTTTCTTTTAAAACCCTCTTTCTTCGAAATGCAGCGGCACGGGGGAGGGGAAACGGTGTGAGAAGCCGAAGGCACTTTTCTTTTGGTAAGTTACTTAAGTTTCCGTACTTTACGGTCTGCCGTTAACGCCGTGTAAGTTGTACAACGAAGAGTATGATGAACCGTCTTTGTTGGCTGCTGCGCTCACCCACTCATGGAGCGATGCAACGCAGCGAGAGCCGTAACTGCGAGCACTGCTCGAGCAGCCGAACGGGCTACCTGAGAAGGATTTGAGACGCTTCCTGCCACATCGCAATGGCAGCGCACCTTGCAGCGTGTGGCAGCCTAGCTCCTTCTTCCTGTTTGCCCTTCTCCTTTCCCCAGTGTGCGATGAGCACGTGCGTGTATTCGAGAAGGCGGCAGAGAAATCTGTGCGCACGTCACTTCTCTCTGTTCTTCTTCACTTGTGTGTCTGTGTACGTACCGTCGGTTCTCCTCCCTCTGTGTCTTCACTTCAACGCTGTCCTCCGCTGATGGGACCAGCCGAACACGCAACGCGCGACTACACCCGCCACAGCGCAAAGAAACTGGCCCCGTGCTTGACAGGTCGACGAGCAGCAGCAACAACCAGGAAAAGCATCGCCCACGTTAGTCGTACCCTTTTGCTTTGCTTTTCGTTCTTATTATTGTACTCTCCCGTTCTACAGAATCCGCAATGGCGACGACGGCGGCGACTGCCTCTGCGGCTCCGCTGCGGTTGCCCCCCGCTGCTCCGCCGAATGTGCCCGTGCGCCGAGTAGCGACGCTGAAGGGGCATCAGGACCGCGTGTGGTGTGTGCGGTGGTGCCCCACGGCGGCCGTGCTGGCCTCCTGCTCGGGCGATGCCACCGTCCGCTTTTGGAGTCGCCGGCCCGACGCTGCGAAGAGTAAAGGAGGCAGCAGCGGGAGTGCGGAAGAGGAGGAGTGGGCCTGCATTGGCACGCTGGAGGGGGAGCACAGTCGCACCGTTCGCCACATCAGCTGGAGCCCTAGCGGGGAGTACATCGCGTGTGCCTCCTTCGATCACACCGCCACGGTGTGGCGCCGCGACGTGGACAGCGGCGCCTTCGCCTTCGAGATTGAGGGCGTACTGGATGGCCACGAGAGCGAGGTGAAGTGCGTGGAGTGGGCCACGGACAGCATGCTCATTACGAGCTCTCGCGATCACACGGCGTGGATTTGGGAGCGCGTCGACGAGGGGGAGTATGAGTGTGGCGGTGTCCTCACCGGACACGTGCAGGACGTAAAGCACTGCCAATTCATTTTGCCGTCTAACGACCACGACGTGCCGCTGGCGGTGACGTGCGGGTACGACAACACGGTAAAGATATGGTCCGAAGGGCATCATCAAGATGACTGGCAGTGCACGCAGACGCTGACGGCGCACGAGGCGACGGTGTGGGCCACCGCCCTGCAGAAGCTCGAAGTCCCGATGGACGAGGTGCGAGTGGCACACGAAGTGCAGGCATTGCTGCCGCAGCCGCTGCTGTGCAGCTGCTCGGATGACCTCTCAGTTATTTTCTGGAAGCGCAATGCGGAGGGTCGCTTCGTGGAAGTGAGCCGTGCGTCAGGCTTTGCGGAGCGGTCGCTTTTCGACTTGGACTGGGCCCCGCACAACGCCTCCGTAGTGGCATGCGCGAGTGGCGACAACAGCTTCACGCTGCTCGGCGTGTACGCCGCCGACGATGGCGTGCACTCCTGCATCGTGGCTCGCGTAGCGGACGCCCATTTGTCTGACGTGAACTCCGTCAACTTTGCCTCGCACGGCAGCCTTTATGCGTCTGCGAAGGACGCCGATGGAGAGGGCGGTGTGCTGCTGGCGTCAGGTGGTGATGACCGGGTCATTCACCTCTGGCGGGTGCATGCGGATGCGGAGTAATGAAGTCGCAGCTTTCGATTTGTGGAAAATGAAAAAGAGGGAGAAAATAAACAGACCGGTTTCTGTGTCCGTTGGGTGTATGTGACGAGGACTACGGGTAAGAGGCACCGACCACGGTCTTCTTTCAATCTTGTCTGCGCTGTCCTGCTGATCGCCACCTTCGGGGGCCTTTCTTGGCGTCTCGTGTCCCACCTGTCTTCTTGTATTTGTTGTTGTGCGTGGGTGCGGCGTGGCATCTCCCTTCTACTTAAACCTTCTCTCACGTTTCATACATGAAGATGTGAACGATATCGTAAAAGACGAACTGAATTCTCTGAAACTGACGGGCGAGAGTACACGCGCAAACGAAGAGACACTTCACATGGGCTTTGTTCTTCGCTTGTCGTTGGCGTTGTTTTGTGCACTTCACCTGCTGCCGAAGACGCCCTGCCAGAGCGTGGCAACGAGTGTTGATTTGCCTTTCCTATTGCGGCGCGTTGGTTCTCCCTCTCTTTCTCTCTCTTGATGTGACTCTTTCCCCCTCCCCTCCTCCCTCGAACGCTGTCTTCGTTGCGCTTTCCACGCATCTCAGTCGTTTGCTACTCCGAAAGAAGAAAGATAGAAAATACCTCTCATCGTCTCTCACCCTTCACAAGCAACACTCAGCTGTTACCATTTTCCCTGCTTTAGCTTTTGCGCCACCGTGCTCGCTCTGCTTGCTTGACCATAAACTTTCTTTTCCTTTCTCCTCTCTATTCGCTGCAATTTTTCGCCTTTCAGAGAACGCGAAGAGCTCCTTTGTTGTTGCTCTACCTATAAAGCAGACAACCAACACGTTCGTTTATCCGCTCAAGGACAGCGAACACCATAGAACAGCATCATTAACTCACCTCCTCCCTCTCCCTTTCTATCTTCTACTAAAAATATATATATTGCCTCTCGGTGCACGTTCTCTTTCTCGGTGTTACTTTCGTTTGTCCCCCCTCCCCTTTGGGAAGCCTTACGTGAGCCGCCTCACTTGAACGGAGCAACGAGCGCACGTGCAGTCTCCTTCGACGCCATACATCTAAACTATCGGGCACACCGCTGCATCGACGCCAGTGCCGCGGCTTCTTCGTGGATCGACTGCGTTTCATCACTTGCTGCGGTGTAGCACGACGACGATCACCGCCGAAGCGTTCTTGTGAGTTCTTTTTCTGTTTTTTTTCTCTGTCCCCCTCCCCTCTACAAAAAGGGAAAGGAAATGGCTCACACTTCTCCTCTGACGGACTGCACGCGGGACACGATCCAGGCCATGAACCGCACCGCCGGTGTCAACGCCAGCAGCTCCCTCTCCAAGTCGGCCAAGTTGCGGCGGCACAACCCGTACGCCAGCCGCCTCCTGGCCCCAGAGGACTCCGTGGAGTTCAACAACAGCATTCTGAACTCCCCCCTCTCTGCCCGGCACTCCCCGCTGAACTGGGAGGCGCGCGCCTTCGATCCGACCTTCATGTACAGCAGAATCAGCACTCCTTACATTGGCCAGTCCTTCTCCAGCCTGAACTCGGATGCGCAGGTGCGCCGCAGCCTCTTCGGGGACAGCCCGGCGGCGCTGGCCGTCAACCACTGTGCGGAGGCGCCGGCGGTGGAGCACAGCAGCAACAACATTCACATCAGCGTGAACGTTGCCCCGACCCCCGTCAAGTCCGCCGGCGCGGCGAGGAAGGCCATTGGAAAGATATACGTGGGGGGTCGCCCCGTCGTGGTGCCGCGCTACGACAACGAGGTCAGCGTGCAGCTGCGCAGCGGGGAGACCACCTTTGTGATTCATGATATTTACAGCCTGCTGGTCCTGGAGGAGGAGACGCGCGACTTGGTGGGCCTCTCCGTGATGGTGGAGGGCGACCGTGGTGAGGACCTGGGCGTCGTTACCGCGTTGCTGAAGGCGGAGAGTGCCACGGCGCCTGCCACACCGTCCAAGACGGAGGCAGAGGAAAAGGACAAGGCTTCCTCTCACTCCGCCAAGTCCCTCCCACGCGTGCTGCGCGTTGCGTCGTCCGCTGAGCTACAGCAGAACGAGGCCCTGCCGCAGCTGGAGGCCGAGGCCCTCGCGTACTGCCACGCCTGCCTCGCCGAAGTGCAGCTCGCCGTGCCGATTGCTGTGGAGGGCGTCTTCTTCCAGTTTGACCGCAAGAAGCTCACGGTGCGCTACACCAGCGACGCCTACGTTGACTTCAACGACGTGACACGGCTGCTCCACAAGAAGTTCAACTGCCGTATTTGGATGGATCAGCTGAACCGCGAGGTCGTCAGCAGCACCGAGAAGCGCAGTCGTCGGGCGGAGCATGGTGGCAAGAAGTCCGGCGGGGGCAACCAGCGCAGGAACGCGCAGAAGCGCAACGACTCGTAGTCGCCGTCTGCCGTCTGCCGTAGCCCCTTTGCGCCTCATACCTCCTTTCGTTCTTACCGGGCAGCGCCGTGGACACGCCTATTCATAGCGTTGCTCGCTGGACGTGATGAAGGCGTCTTCGATCTCTTCTTGATACACAACAGCGAGAAGAGAGAAAAAGGACGGCCCACAACTCTTCTTTCCCTTTTCCTCTTTTACGTACCTTCTTCCTTTGTAATATCCGTCTTCGCTTTTGACGAGGACAAAGGAAAGAAGGAAAAACAATCGAGTGCCTTCAACCTCGCATGTATTCAGCGATCACATGTCGGTGACACCTCTGCTTGAGCATACATTATACCCAACTCGTTTCAATAAATATGCCAATGGAGTGTTTCACTAAAAATTGAGGTGCAGAGGACAAAAAAAAGCTGTAGTAAGTAAATAATAATAAAAAGGAGATTAACTGTGCTGCTTTGAATGTTTTTAGCTAGCGTGTGTGTGTGTGTGTGTGAGTTTGTTATTGCTGCGGTTGCTGTTTTTGTTTGTTTCTTAATATATATTTTTTCTCTCTAACGTCCCTTTCTCGTCGTTTTTCATTTTTTCCCTTTTCTGTAGTGATGCACGCACACCCCTCCATAGAACGCAAATTGAATGTATTCTGTGTTTACTTGCTTGGCACCTTTCTTCATTGTTTTTCCCTTCTGTCCTGCTTGTTGCTTTGCCTTGTCTTATTTCTTTTTTTTGCGGAAAATGAAATCAAAACTACTGTTACTCTACGACGATGATGGCGTTCGATGAATGAGTCGTTTGTTCTTCTTTTGGATATTCCTCTTTTTTCTTCTCTCACCACAAACGACTGGGAGCGAGTGGCTCGTATATTGCTCCTGTCCCGTGCCCCTGTCTTTTCTTCTTTTGCTGGTGTTGGTTGCTGTTTGCTCTCTTCCCTTGCTGCTCTCCGTGGCATCTGTCGGTATCGTTGTTCTCCACTTCAATCGGGGCAAATTCGCATCGTTTTTGAGGGCTCGTATATAGTTCGTTTCGTCTTCTTTTTTGCTGCCTTTTCCCCCCTCTGTTCTAGTCTCTTTGTCTCATTTAAGTCTTATGTTCTTGATTCTCTCTCTCTCTCTATATATATATATCAATTTTGTTTTGTGGTCTTTTACGCTTTACTGGTGTTTGCGCTCTGTGCCTTCTACTTGCTTCATCGCTGTGACTTCGCTCTTATCAGAGAGCCACGAGCGCACGCAAGCGCGCGTGTCACAGGCGGACCGGTGGAGGGAGCAGCCGCAACGCAGCAACGCTGTCGCTATAGCTATACGTTATCTTCCTTTGTTGTTTGCTTTCATCTCATTTTCTTTCATTTCTGTAGGACTTCATTTCTCCTTTCTTTAGGCAGACACGCCCAAGCCCATGAGTACTATATTACGTTGTCATCGGCGACCGGCCGCGGTGATGGCGTTCATCTGCCGCACCCATGTTCGCGCCCTCTGCGCTGTCTCATCGCATTGCGGCACCTAGTAGAGAAGCTACTCTTGACAATCGTTAGCTTCCTTATTAGTATTATTATCACTACTCCTATGATTTTGATACGCAGATGTACGCTTTCTATTGTTTTTTACCTCTTCTTCTTTTTCCTTTCTGGTCTTTTGCGGACTTATCAAAAAACGAAGACTTTGAAAGAAAAACTTTCCCCTTTCTTTTCTGTGCCACTGCCGCTTTCGGTAGCGAAGTGGAAGGCCGCTTCTATACATCGTCATGTATACGTAGAGCTGTATTCCATGAAAGCACATCGACCGTTCTTCATGGGTTCCACTGTTGCAGCGTGGAGCAAGCGAATGCTTTTCTGCAAAAGAAAAGAAAAACAAATAAAAAAAGCTGATGCAAGTTTGATGCTTACGTGCTTCTTCTCGTGGGGATTTTTCTGTGAGCCTGCGAGGGGAATGGAAGGGACGGAAAAAATGAGTTGAATGTGATTGGCAGCGGAGAGATTGGCGGATCTCGGTCATTTAGGGTAATGCTCTAAACTATCTTCTCCTTTTCTATTACCTCCTGAATCCTGGTTCTTCCGTATTCTGGTTTGCCTGGCACAGTTGTTTTCAGCATCGAGAGAAACTCCGGTTTTTCGCTGAAATCCACCCGCCCACCCCCGGTCCCTCCCACGACAGGGACCCATGGGATCCTTAAAAAGATCCATGATTTTTGTTTTCCTTGCACTTCGTAAAGCGATACTCTCTGAGAAAAAGTCCGACGACAAACACGACAGATAAAGAAGAACGGAATTGGGGCAGATACTAGATAGTGAAGAAACAATGAGTAGCCTTGATGGGGACATTGATGCCAGGTACTCGCTAGTTATGTATTTCCCTAAATGCCGTGCAATCACTTCGACTCTTGACTTCCTATCCTTCTTTTTCGCCCTTCTTTTGGTTTCCAGGTCTCTGGGCACGCGCGCCTCGGCGACATCTCTTTTCCTTCTCTGCGCGCGCAAACCGAAAGTTCGCGCCGTGTAAAAGAAAGCTTAAAGACAAACATATCGGATGGGAAGGATGCTCTCGGTGCCGCGTGATTTGACCGCCGACTCATTTTCTGATTATTTTCTTCTGTGTTGTGTTCTTCTTCTTTGAAAAGAAGATGAATTTTTAGCGTGTAGTTTTTGTTTTAATTGTATCAGCGTCTGCACAGTCGCATGAGGTGTAGCACGCTTGCGAGAAGACGTGCATGCTTTCATTCTGTTTCTTCTTTCCCTTCCCCCTGTGTGTGTAACCTGCTGAGTGAGTGGTGAACACCTTCCTCGCAGCTGTATTGGCCGGAGGTGTACGGTAGCCACATTCGCAGATTCTCATTGCTGATTTCTTCTTTTCTTTTCCGTTTTCTCCCGAGCACGAATATACACATTCTTGTTCTTCTCTTTGTTGTCATAATTATTTAACCTGCAGTACCTCCCTTGTTCTGCTTTTGCGCGGTGCAGAACAGTAAATAAGTAAACTACAAATGATCGTGAGGGTAACGCACGCACGCACAAGGAGACAGGTGCTTCAACTCCACACCCGAGACAGAACTCAAGTGAACATCAGCAACGCTAGCAGTGTGGGGCACGCGGAAAGCGGGATAAGAGCTGGCGCAGAGCAAGCGCCTCTGGTTTTTGCCTTTTCGGCAGCGCTTTCTCCGTGTCGCTGCTCCTGTTGGCTTTTGTTTCTTTTTCAATCCCTGCTGGTGGGTTTGCGGGAGAGGAAACAAAGCCAGCGAAGGATGTCTGGGGTGCTGGCGTGGAGTCTCCTTCTTCCATCTCTTATCATTGCTATACGCCTCTCTTCAAGTTTGTTCTCCCCCTCCTTCTGGAACTCAACGACATATGCTTATGTTTTCTTCTCACCTTTGCCTTCCGTTTCTATTTCTTCAAAAAACAAAACTCCCTTTTTCTTTCATTAGCGGTGGCGTCGCAAAGAGTTTTCTTGTATTATTAAAAAAAGTCAAGAACTATCGTGAAGAAAAGGCATCGTCGCCAGCTAACGGAAACCGTGTCTACTTAACGGATGCTGACATTTAAACGGAACTAGTCTTCTCCTTCTTTTTTCTTCTTTTTCTTTCTGATGTACGCACGGATTGGCTAGCGAGTAACCGCACGTTTCACAGCGGCTGTGTCTCTTCCTTCCTCTCCCTGTCTTCCGTCATTTCCTTCTGTTCTCCTCCTTCAAAACCGTAGCGAAGGGTCGCGTTCTTCTTTGCGTATGGTCTAATTCCTTCTTTGTTTCTGTTTACGTACTATACACCGACTTGCCTAAACGCCTTTCATGCTTCCTCATTGATCAGCGGAAAAAATAACATGTGTCTACCTTTGTCCACTTTGCAGTGGTGAAGCTCTTGTAGTTCAAAAAAAAAAATAAACAAGAAGAAACGAAAATGGAATCACGAAGAAAGAGAACTGGCGCCTGTAAGCGAGGTATTGCTGTCCTCACTGTTGGGGAGACCGGCGCAATTGACGCCTGCTTCCTCTGTACGTGACGCTGGTTTAAGAGTTAGTCGTCGATACAATAAGCATTTATATATATATGTGTTTATACACTTTCAACCTTGGACAGCACCCCCTGCGCACCTGTGTACACGGCATCATCGCTGTACTCGTTCGATAAAGAAGGTAAGCGTCGTTGCTGTAAAGCGCATGAACTGTGTAGTTTGTGTGTGCGTGTGTGAGAGTTTGTTCGGTGGCCGCCCCACCGTATGTCCAACGCTACTGCATTGGGTGCTTTCAATGGAAACCTCCCACTTCTCTCCTCCGTCCTCGCCTGCACGTTAAGTCGACCCTTCATCGTTAGTTGCGTAGAGCACCGCAAAATATTTTTCTTTTCTTATTGCCTGTAGCGTCTTGGCGTTTGTTGCTTGTTGTTGCTCGCTATATCTTTTCCTTTCTTCTTTCTTCTTGGAAATTTATAGACTCTAAAGCAAACAAAGAGAATGCCGCGCGACACGCACATCCTGCGTTTCAAGGTGGTGACGGTGGAGTGCTCCTCGCTGCCCAACGGCCAGCAGTACACCATCATGTACCACCGCGGCAGCACCAACCGATCCACCCCGTGCTACTCCGCCCAGAACGGCGTCATCAACTTCGCGGCCATGCCGGAGGGCGCGGCCGTGGTGCACTTCAAATCGGGCCACAGCGGCACCCGCTTCGCCCCCAAATATATCCGCTTCATGATTGAGGAGTACACGCGCGGTATGCCGCGACGTCTCGTGGGGGAAACGGAGCTGGACGCGACGCAGGTGTTGAAGGGGTTCTCGAACGTCGGGGCGGGCATCCTGACAGTGGTCTTCCGCCTGTACGGCACTACCGCGAAGATGAAGGTGGCCGTCCTCGTCTACCCCGACCATGCCCCGCCGCTCTCCTTCGACGGCCTCATCGACCCTGCCGACGTGGCGGCCCCGGAGGCGCCGCAGACGGTGAAGGTCATGAACCGTGGCGAGGCGATGATGATTCTGATGGGCCTCGAGACGTTGCTGGAGCGGCAGCGCACGATGGAGGCGGCAGGCAAGAGGCCCCCGCAGTCGCGCGAGGAGAAGAAGTTGGTAGAGTTGGAGGAGCGGCGGAAGGCCCTCGTCGGCTCGGAGGGCCTAGCGACGGAGGTGGTGAAGACGCGCTGCGAGGAGGTGGTGGCGGTGCAGTTCACTGCCCTCGCGCGGAAGCACCGCAACAACTTCGTCGGCGAGACGGCCGCGTACTTGCGCGAGATGGCGCTGCGCAGCGGGGAGGAGTTCGCCAGCGAGGACGCCGACAAGCACGATGCAGCCACCACGCAGGAGCAGCTCAACCGCGTCAACCGCAGCATCGACGACGTGGACGCGCAGCGGAAGAAGTTGGAGGAAGAGCAGGTCGCCCTCGGCCGCATTCAGCACAAGGTGGACGTCACGCAGGAGCTCTGCGCGAACCTCGACAAGGTCGGCCAGCTCGACGCGAAGCTGAAGCTGCTAGAGCAGTCCCGCGACGCACTCGCGGCGGCTCTGCTGAGGCACGCGGAGAAGAAGGACACGGAGCTGTCGAGGGAGGTGGCGGCGATCAAGGCGCGCATCGCGGCCCTGCAAGGCGAGCAGCAGCAAATGCGGAGCAAAGTAACGCACATGGTGGGCGTCGCTGCGGGGCACGTCGTGAAGTGGGCGCGGAGCAAGAACCCACCGGAGCCAGAAGTGTCGACGGGTCTGCGCACCGGCTCGCGGCCGACCGCCGCCTCCCCGCGCAACGTCGTGGACGACTTGTTCAGCAACGCCGACAAGCCGGAGCGCTCGAAAGAGGCACAGATGCTCGACGATGTGCAGCGGCGTCAGGTGATGGGTGCGCTGAAAGGGATGCGCGCCTCCGCACCGCCGCCGACGGCCCACTCGCCCACGTCGGACTCCTCCAGCTCGGGTCACCGCACCCCGCGCGACCTCTTCGCCGGTCAGGAGGGCCTGCCGTCCATGGGCGACTTCAGCTCTGCCGCCGACAAACAGAAGAAGGAAGCCGAGGAGGCCGCGGCGGCCAAGAAGAAGGACGCGGAGAAAGCGGCAGCGAAGAAGCCCGTGAATGAAGACCCGTTGAAGCCGTCGGGACTCGGCATAGACATGTTCTCCGCACCACCGCCCTCCGCGTCCTCCAGTTCGCCGAAGGGGATGCCGTCGACGAACGACTACACCCGGCCCTCCTTCGCCGCGAGCCAGCCGGAGGTGCAGCCGATGTTCGACCTCAGCGCCATGGGCCAGTCCGAGACGTCACGCCGCACCGGCATGGCCAGCCAGGACGCGGGCCCGGGCTTCGTGCTGGAGCCACAGCGGCCGGAGCCGACCCGGACGGGCCCGCCAGCGCCGCCCGCCGTCACCGTGTCACCCGCCTACAACAGGAAGGACGACCCGTACTACGACGAGATGGACGACTTCACCGTACCGCCGGACAACGACAACAACGCGTACGCCGCCGTCGAGTTCACGGGTGGGTTTCCCGGTTTTGGCGATGACACGACGTCGTCGCCGCTGCGCGCCAACGCGGCTGCCTCGTCAAGTCCCGCGACGGCGGCCGGCTACACCGTGACGCGGCCTACGTTCGACTTTGGTCCAAGTGGCGGCTTCAACGACGACGTCGGCACGATGGGCGGCGGCGGCGGTGCCTCCATGAACCCGCCTGCGCCGGCCGCCTTCTTCGGCGGCGGCAGCAGCGAGGAGCCCTCGACGACGAACCGCAGCGCGGAGGACAGGAACAACCCCTACAGCGGAATCAGCAACCTGCCCAACTACAATTTCGGGAGTTAAAGGGGGAAAAGAGAAGACGAATGCGCTTCTTGTTTGCCGGTGAGTATTCCCGCTGCGCACAACTATCTGTCTCTCCATCTATCTATATATTCATTTATTGGATTCCGTTTCTTTCCATTGATTTGGCTTAGATATATCTAAGCTTTCTCTTCCTTCTTTGCGTCGTGTGAATTGACACCCGGCGTATTACGGCCGAGCTCGAACGGAAGGGAAAGGATAGTGTCTCGATTTCTGTTGTCTTCGGTATTTCTTCCTTATTGCTGGTCTGTCGTTCTGCTCTTTTCTGTCTTGTCTTCTGGTTGGAAAGGAACTTTTTCGATGCTGCACGGATTTTTATTTCTCCCGTGCTTTGCGTGTTTTGCGTGGGTAGTGTCACTTTCTTTCGTTGGGGGTGTGCGTGCGCTTGTGTGTTATTATAGCTCCTCTTCTTCTTCTCTCTCTTGCTGCACTTGTTGTTCATGCATATCGAATCAGAAAGCTAGAGGTGGCATTGATGTCGCCGTGGCCGAATCGATGGTGGACCTCCAACTTTTGTGTTCCCCTAGGAGAACAAGCACGAGAGCAGCTGACAGATCACCATGGACGTCGTCGTCTTCTCTCTCCATATTTTCTTCGGATGTGACGCACGCTGTGGGAGTCAGCAAATGCGAAGAAGCCTGCTGGGAAAAAGCCGTGGGAACACCTCTCTCTCCCTCTCGCATGCATACACCCACATTAGAGCGCGTTGTGATGGATGGTCCGAGCTGATGCAGTTTGGTATTCCCGTCGAGCTGTTGTTACTGTCGTTTTAGTGCCGTTCCCACTCTCATCATCTCGACCTCCGTCCTCGTCGCTGTCGCTCCTCCGCTCCTCTGCGCGATGCCATTTTGTAGGTGTGTGGTGCCAACAAACGAAAGAGTCGCGTAGAGACATCGTTGGAGTTTTGTTGTTCCCGAAGCAAACCGCTCAGCACCGCAGTCCCCCACACGCTTGTGCGCATCGGTATACGTCCACGCCGCGTCGAGGAGGCAGCGTCTGCTGATTGGCTCACATTCTTCTTCTGTTGTTTTATTTCTTCTTCTCTTCTTGTGGTGTTGTGCGGAGATGCGAGCGCGTGTTTGCCTCAGCGTACGGTCTGCGCTGCGCCGCCCACGCGGCCCGGCCGCCCAAACCGCTGCCCTCGTAGCCGTCATTGCCCGCCGCACCTTCGTGGACACGCCGATGCCGGACGAGGCCGTCGTCTCCGGCATGTCGATGCCCAACGTCGCGGCCCCGCCGGCCACACCGATGGGCGACCCTTCCTCTGACTCCGCGGACGGCCTTGGCTCCTCCTACGCCTACCCGCTCGACGTGTCCAACGCGGCGTTCAAGCTGTACGGCGAGCCGAATACCTTCGGCGCCGGCGACGCTAACCGCATCTTCTCCTCCGCGAAGATCCACAGCTACGATCCAACGATCCTCTTCAACGACCTCCGGCTGCAGGACGTGCGGAGTACAGAGGTGAACGGCACCGGCGGCTTCAGCGGTGCCGGCGGCGGCGGCAGCGGCGGCGCTGACACCGCGTCAACGGCCGCCGTCGACGCGGAAGCCGCGACCCGCCAGGCCGAAGATGAAGCGAACAATGCGGAAATGCGCTCGGGGCGCAACAAGCAGGTGGCGGGTGGTGCGGCGGCCATGGCGGCGGCCATGCTCGACTCACGCCGCGCCGTCGACGGCATCGCTCTTGTGCCGGGTCACCCGCTGCCGGTCGTCTTCCCGCGGCCGGACGGGCTGCCGCCGCCGCTGCGCTTTGTGAAGAAGTTCGGCCCCGGCGGCGCCCAAAAAACACGCGCCGGCAAGCGTCTTCGGCAGGCGAAGGCGGAGAGCGAGGAGGACACGGACGCGGCGATGTACGGCGAGGTGATGGAGAGCGAGGGCCGCGTGGAGTCCACGAGCCTGCAGCACAGCATTGCGTGGAAGGTGCAGGTGCTCGACGAGCATCACAAGCCCGCACCCGTGAAGCCCTTCCAGCACTTTCGCGAGGCGGCCGATGTGCTGCCGCACCGCGTGATGCAAGGGCTCGAGGACTCGGGTTTCTCGCGGCCGACGCTGCTACAGTCCGCCGCCATCCCGCAGCTCATGCGCGGACGCGACGTCGTCGGCGTATCGCCGAACGGCAGCGGCACCACCGTCGCCTACGCCGTTCCCTCCATCGCGGTGTTGGTGAAGGTGAAGGCGGCAGAGAAGGGCGACACGGCGGTCGCTGACAAGGCAAAGTCTTCTTCTCCGGGTGGCGACGCAGCAGCGGGAGGTTCGTCCACCGTCGCACAAGAGCAGCCGGAGGAGCCGGCGGCTGCGGTGGTGGCCCACCCCATAGTCGTTGTGCTCTGCCCCACCCGTCAAACCGTCATGCGCACCGCCGCCATGTACGTCAGCCTCACCGGCGAGGACGTGCGTCTTATCACGGCCTACCGCTCCACCGCGGAGGAGGAGGAGAAGCAGCGGGCGGCCATTCAGAAGAAGAACGGCTGCGACGTGCTCGTGAGCACCCCCGCACGTCTGCACGCCCTCCTGCGGGATGGTGTGGTGGATGTGGACAACACCCACGTGATGGCCGTCGACAAAGCAAACGAGATCCTCGAGGCGGCCCCAACGCCGGACGGTGTGTCCATGCGGGAGCACCTGGAATTTGTGCTCAAGAAGACGAAGGACAACAGGGTGGCGCATCAGCTGTCCGTCTGGTGCAGTGAGGTGGTGCCGGCGGTGGAGTCGATGGTGCACCGCTACATGTCCCCGCTCGCCGTGACCGTCATGGTGACCCGCGAGGAGCACACGAACGTGAACGTGCGCCAGATTTTGTACGCGCTGCCCAGCAAGGAGGACCGCATCAAGGCGATCCAGCGCCTGTACGACACACGGGCCATCTTGAAGCGCCATCAAGTCGTCGTCTTCTGCGCCTACCGCGAGACGGCGGAGCAGGTGGCCGCCGATCTGATCAAGGCGCTCGCGGCGCCGTCGTCGATGGTGAAGTTCGTGCACAGCGGGCTGCGGGCGCGGCGACGCAACGAGGTGCTGAAGTCCTTCCAGCACGGTGACATCCGCATTTTGGTGGGCACCGACGTTGCCACGAAGCGGCTGGACGTGGAAGAGCTGGAGCACGTCATCCACTACGACCTGCCGGCGTCGACGGAGATCTATATGCAGCGCGTCAGCCAGGTCGGTCGATCCGGCCGCCAAGGGACGTCGCACACGTTCCTCACCGCGGGGGATGCGCGGGTGCCGCTCATCGCGAAGTTTGTGGAGAAGCAGACGGGCCACGCGTTGAGTGAGGAAACTCGAGCGATGATCCGCGACATCGAGGCGTCCGGCGGAGAGGACAGCTGGGACACGCCGGTGCTGCGCCTGCAGAATCACGCCGCGTCGAACACGAAGTGGCGCGTCCGTGGCCGTCGCGAGATGCGGCAGCAGGTGGAGTCCCTCTCGGGGTTTCTGTCCGAGTCGGACAAGAAGCCGCTGGGGACATCGTCCTAGAGAGGAAGGGAGTGGCGCCCACCGCCATGAGAAGAAGGGGCGGGGGTGTTGCCGTTGCTGCAAGAGCCGCGCCAACGACAAAGCGGTGATGTATGGTTCGCAGTGCTGAGTCTCTGCGGTGCGTGTTGTGTACGAGGCGCGTCAGCGCTGCGGGCGTACGGGGCGGCGGCCCACCAAAACAAACCAAAAAAGGGCAGCTGCTTTTTTTTTTAGCGTTCCGTCAGAGGAAACAATCAAATGGTAAAACTTGTGCGCGGTAACGACAAGGACGCAGCGCACCTTTCTCTTCCTTTATCTTCCTCCTCTTTTTTCTTTTTTTGAAGTAAACGAAGTTTGTTGTGGCGACGTAACTAAGGAAGCGATGGGAGACAAGCCGTGGGGATGTGGAGAAGGCCACGCGGTTGCGCAGGCAACACCGCACCTCCTTTCTTTCCTATTATTGAAGAAAAAGAAAATGCTTTCGTTCATTTGCGCAACCGAAAGCCCTCGGTTATTGTCACTTTCCGTTTTTTCTTTTTGGCGACGCAGTAACGCAGCTGCATTCCATCAAAACGAAGAGAGAAAGAGAGAGAAGGAAAAGCTGAGCTGCCGAAATGAGATGCGTGCTGTCCACCTCCGGGTAACGCTGCCGTATTTTGCCTCCGTGGCGTGCGCTGGCAGGGCGAACCGCAACGGGCGCCTTGTTGTTGTTGTTTTCCCACTACGGATGGGCAACACGCGGGCGGTGTCTCGTGTCTCATCATAATAAGAATAAAGAAAATGGAGCGCGTTGTTGGTGCATAAGCTCTCTGTCTCCTTTCTCTGCTCGCCTTTACCCCTCCTTCCTCTTCTCTTTTCCACTACGCCTCTTAATAATACTAATACTAATACACCGATGCCTCTCTGCGTTTCCAGGGATGTGTACATGGCAGTTCACGTAAGCAGAATTATTTCGTCACTTACACAGACTTCTTAGGAAAAAGAAAGAAACACAGAATTGTTTTTTTATTTATAGTCCCTCCTCTTCCGTTTTATTCGTGTTGACCAGAAAAGAGAAGAGACAGGCAGCGCGGCGTCCAACTGCTACCACGCGCCGTTGTCCACTGTGAAGGGGGAGGAGAAAAAGGAGGATACACTTCTCTTGGATTCCTTTCCCCCCCCCCCCGACTAAAGCCTTCTTCGGAGGTTTTCGTTGGTGTTTTTCGTTTGGTTTTTGATTAGTGTGGTGATTCCTTTCGTGCGTTCGCATATATATACTTTATTGTTTTCTTCCCCCTCCCTCCTCTTGAACCCGTTCACCGTCGTCCTCTTCTCTCTTTCATTAAGGGTGCTGTGGGACTGACCTCGCCTCGTCACGCACACGCACACGCACACGCGCGTACCTGCACGCACGCATCCACGCGGGAAAGGAAAGAAGGAAAAGACGCGTCGCACTCGTCTGGTTTTTCTTTTTTCAGTAAAGCGTCATCCTTTTCGTGTTTTGCTTTCTTCTCCTTTTCTGGCAGGGAGCAGTAGTGCCGCGGTTTGACGCCTCGTTCTTCGCCAATTTCTCGCTCCCTCCCTTCCACTTCTTCGAACTGCGGAGAAGAGTTGTGGTGGCACGCCGGACACGCCGAGTGGAGCCAAACACCGTAAAAGCAGCAGGCAACTCAATACGAGGTGGGCTTACGTAACACTCGAAAACAAAGGTGCATTTCTCATTACAGTGCTTTTTCGTTCTTTTTCATATATAAAAAGAATTATAGATAACTCATTAAGGGAAAAATAATTCGAATAATCGACTTGGTTTAAAGGTTTAAAAGGCATAAGAAAAGGTTTATAATCTCGTTCTGCGTCCGCGTGCAAACGTGTGGGCTCCGAGGCAGCAGAAAGCGATCAAAGGGCTTTGAAGAAAGAAAGAAAGAAAGAAAGAGGAAGAAGACGCACCGCAACCGAACTGCTCACTCGAGATCCTCCCTGTTTTTATTTTCTTTTGTAGTTTGTTTGACTTGTCAAATCGTCTTAACCACCTTTTTATATATGCTTTATTTTTCTTCCTGTTATCTATTCTGATTTAGTGTATTTAAGAAAGGAATAAAGAACAGCAACAGAAACGGCAGTGTCAGCGACCTTTTTTTTTCTTGTTTTCATCGTTGATCGAAACGGCAAAGTCAAGAATACTGTTCTTCACATTTGTTAGGCTTTGTGCCCGTACATTCCCTCGCCCCTTCTTCTCTGTCTTCAACGCTGTTTCTCTTCCAACGCATATTCCAAAACGATCTCAATATTCCGCTTCATCTCTTTGTTTCTTCTATTTTCCTTCCTTGACTTGTATTGACGCACCTTCCTTTTTTCTATATATACACTTTTTGTATTTGCAAGAGTCAGTGCCTTCGTATGGGTGAAGAAATATAGTTATAGAGGAAAGTGCGTGTTTTGGTATTTGTTGACTATTTTCTCCACCTTCTTTACTCTGGCGTGCGTGTACGACCCTGTGTCTTGCTCTATTTACTGCGTAACTCGTGCGAGAAGCAAAGGGATCCGTCGTGTTAGGTTCTCCTCATCATTGTTCAACGCTCTCCGTCTCTCTCTCTTTTTGTTTGTTTCTCTTGCCTTTGTTGTTGTTGTTGTTGTGACGCAGCTGGAAAGGTGCGGCGGCAACGTCTTTTGTTGTTTGTTTGTTTGTTCGCTTCCAAAGCCGGTCCCGTTATCGGCGTGTTTCTTTCTTTTTCTCTTGTTTCACGCGTTCTTCCGTCGCCTTTCGGACTGCGACGTGCGGTGTCAACTTGAAGGAGGAAAAATTTTATTCTTTTTTTGTTCTTTCCCCCGCTGAACGGCCGGAGCGGGGAGAGAAGAAAGGAAGGTGTTGGTGCGCATGATAGCCGTAAATAGCGTAAAAAGAGAAGAAAAAACTTCCTTTTCTGAATCCCGGCTCAGAGCTGCCTCGTACGTGGCGCGTCGTGCGTGATTTCCTTAAACTCAAAGGAAGGAAGAGCTCGGCTAAGGTGCGACGTAAATCGTACTGGCATTCGTTTTATCTCGGATTGCTTGTTTACTGTTTTTGGTTTTATTTCTGTTAACGACGTAAAACTCCCTTCTTTTTTTTCATTCCTCCGTAAAGAAGAGAATAAAGTTAAAGATGGGGGACTTTGAATTGCAGATGCGGGCCCTGCAGTACTCCGCCGAGGCCGGCCCGGCGTCGCACGTGAACGAGGACGCCTTCTCCACCAACGTGGACGCGGTCCACGGCGCAGACAGCGGCGTCGCGGCCCTCGCGGGGCGGCCGACCTTCTTCCCCGGCCTCACCGCCGAGGACGACGACGACGACGAGGAGAACCCGAACGATGTGCTGCTGCGCCTGCTGAATGAGGTGCGCGCGGTGGACAGCGACGTGGAGGCGGACAGCGGCCGCGGCGGCGTCATCGACCGCAGCTCCGACGAGAACGCGGCCGGGGTGCTCTTCTCCGTGACGGACAGCAGCGGTGGGGCGAAGGGGTTCGCCGCGATGTACGGCGGCGCCATTCGCTCGTCAGCGACGGCCACCGCTACGGCGGCGGGCGGCGGCTTCACCGTGGAGGGCAACGCGTCCTACTCCTCGGCGGCCAGCCTGCCGCCACCGCCGCCGCCGCCACCGCCGGCGTACGGCACGCCCAGCACTGCCCCCCGCAGCCCGTTTGTGAACTGCTACTCCGGCATCCCGCACCTAGCCACCACGCCGGCCTCCATCAAGCCGCCACCGCCGTCGTTTGCGGAGGCGATGGCGAAATCTCACGGCACCCCCGTCTCCCTGCCGGGCCGACCCTCGCCGTCGCAGGAGCGCTCACCGGCGATGGCGACGTACGTGCCTCCGATGCCGGCGGCTCCGCAGGAAACGGTGCTGCTGCGCAACGGCAACGGCATCTTCTTACTGCAGCCGCTGTCGAAGCTCACGCCGCCATACACGCCGCCGGCGGGGTGCAACTCGCCGCCGGTGTCGCCGCTGCCGAGGTACTCGCTGCCGCCGGCGGCCGGCATGGCGGGGCCGAACTCGTCCATCACCAGCAACACCTTCCTCGGCACCTCTGTCGCGCAGGTCGGCACCGGGCGGACGGGAGCAGCGGCTGCGGGGCCGGTCAGCGAACCACCGCACTACGCCTCCTACAGCGTCGCAGGCGGGAGCTCCTTCATTGCGTCGGCGCCGCCATTTGTCTCGGCGGTGAGCTCGCTGCGCGGCACGCCGTCGTTTGCTGCGGCGCCGCCGCCGTACACGGGCGGGCTGTGAAGCGGGGAGAGAACGCAAGAAAGCAGAAGAAAATCAAGCTCCCCAAGGTGGGACGCTGGATGTACGTGCACACAGCACTGTGTGCGTGTGTGTGTGGAATACATATTTGGCACGGTGACACGTGAGGTGCGGAGAGAGGGCCACCGCCGTCGCGCCACCTTGCGTGGAAACAAACGCGTTGTTGCCTTCTTTCTTTTACATGCATTTTTTCTTTGTCTTCTTCGTCTTCACTGCTTTTGCTCTTCTGTTTCTCTTTTGTTTTACTGTTGTTCTTGTGTTTTGGGTTTCTTTGTCACGAGCGACTTCATCCGAAAATGAGGTCACTCGCTCTCTCTCTCTCTCTCTCTCTCTCTCTCTCTTCGTTCTTTTCCTTTCCATTCCCGTCTATTTCTCGTTGGTGGTCACACGCAGCTGCTGTCCGCCAATTCTATTTGCGCTGCTGGCGTGCGAGTAAATCCCGTTGCTCTCTCGCCCTCCTCTTCGTGACGCTCGTCGACAAGAGGGAAGAAAAAAGAAAGAGTCAACAAGGGCAACAAAGGAAAAAAAAAACAGCACAATTGGACAGTACGCTTTCCTTCTCTTTCTTGCGTGTGATCACACATAACGTATGTTTCTTTGATGACAGCTGCCGCTATTCATGTATCTGCTTTCTACACACATTTTGGTTTATTTATTCCCACTTCTCTACGCTTTTTTATTGTTAAGTAAGCGGAAGTGCACGGCTTCTGTGCTGGGGAGTCGAAACTTTGTTTTGTTCAGTTTTCTGACTCCACCGTCTCCCTCGTTTTCTAAAAAGAAAAAATATTTGTTTACTGTTACCACCCTCTCTTTTCCTGCGTCCTCTCTCTCCGTTGATGATCTTTTCTTTTGCTTTCTTCGTTTTCCCTCTGTTTGAATATCTCCTGGCGATTGCCAGCACAGTGACTTGGTGCGTTAGTGCATGTGGTGGTGGTGGTGCTCCTCTTAGAACAGACACGGCCATTTAAGCAGTACACATAGGTGTGATTGTGTGTCTGTGTCTGTCTGTGTCTGTCCATGTCCGTCTCTGCGCGTGTGAGGAGGGCAACGGCGTGTGCTGTCTCGGTTTTTCCCTTTTTCTCTTGTTATGTTTCTCCCTTGTTGCCGCTGCGATCGTCGATGTTTTTCTTCTCCTCCTTTTTTCATGGAGGACACGACAGAAAGAAACGTTCCTCCACGCCGTCGTTCTCTCTCCCTCTCTCTGCCTCTCGAACATTGTTTCAAAAGGAAAAACGGAAATGAAGATGTGTGGGACCGCTGGTCCTATCCACTGCAAATCGTTTGCTTGTTTGGTTCTGGTTTGCTGCAGCTGCTGCTGTTGGTGGTCGTTTCAATTCCATGTTCTTTAAGTGTTTTTTTGTAGAGGTCTAAACATGCGTTGACATGAAATCTGTTCCCCCCTCCCCTCGCTTGCTCCTCTCCCTTTCTTTTCCTTTTCTTTCTTCTATTCACCTCCCTGTCCGATGTCGCGTCCGGCTCGAACTGACTCGGTGAGGAGGGGGGTGGGTGGTGGCCCAGCTGAGATGGAGGGCAGCGCCATCATGCAAGCATGGTTTCAATGTTAGCCGTACGAAGAACAGAGGAAGACGGAGACAGGTATGAGGAAGGGGGGGGGGGGGGGGAAAACTGAAGACGACGGCAGAGTTTTAAAAAAAAGAAGCCTATTGCCCACGTACGTTGTTATGATTTCGCTCTCTCTTCTCTTTTCATTTCTATTTTCTGTTATTGTCAGATCGTTTGGATATATCTTCTGTAAACTGTGTGGCGTACGTGTGACGCCTGTGAATACCCAGCGCACGCCTCTTCTTTATTATAATCACCATTTTTTTCTTCTCCGTTGTTTTTTTTAAAGCCTTCCGCCCATTGCGACTTGATTGGGATATCAAAAGAGAAAACAAACAAACATGCATATCTATCTATCTATCTATCTATCTATCTATCTATATATATATATATATATATATATATATATATATATATATATATATATATATATATATATATATATATATATATATATATATATATATATATATATATATATATATATATATATATATATATATATATATATATATATATATATATATATATATATATATATATATATATATATATATATATATATATATATATATATATATATATATATATATATATATATATATATATATATATATATATATACTACAATGATGGTATTAAAGTGTACTAATCCAATGACTTGTGCGTTTAATAATAATAACAGTAAACTCCATCTCCGTAAAAAGAACAGCGTCGAAGCGTTACGCGTTGCGAGGGGCGCTGCGCTCAGCCTACACAACAACAATGCAGAGGAAAAATAGTTCTTTCTTTCCGATTCACGTCTCCTTTTTTTTTTTGAATGAGACAGGGTGAACATCGAACGAGCGTACGAAGACGGTCCAACCCCGAGGTATGTGGTGTGTGCGTGTGCTTCCATTGGAGCAGTATGTGTGGTTTTGCTGTTCTCCTTTGCCATTTGGTATGGCGACAGGACTGCTCTCCATTTACCATCTACAACCTCCATCTTCCTCCTCCTCCTCTCACGCGGGGCGTACGACATCACCATAAACGCGTATACGCGTCTGGGTGTATTTGACTTCTGCCGCGCACCGCCTACACTGCGCATGTGAACTCACCCGATGCTCAGCACAAGAGAGTCAGTAGCGCATGCATACGTGGCTCGCTGCATCGCCCACCCCTACATTCACACATCTCACACAATATATATATATATAGTGAAGAGCGATCTTCATCTCCTTCACGGAACCTTAAGGGCACACACACACAACTTTTTTTTTCTTTTTGCAAGCGCACTTCGTTGTACGTACGCTCTTCGCCTCAAGCAACGTAGATACAACTATATATATTTATATCCATCTTGTTGTTTCGTTGCTCCAGCTGCTGTTTTCCCTCTTCTTTGTTTTGTTTTGATCTTGATGGGCCCAAACCTTTACGCCGGTGCACCGCTGTGATTTTTTCCCCCATCGCTGATCGTAATTTGAAAACAAAAACTTTCTTTTTCTCTTTTTTCTCTTTTCTTTCCAGGTGTGCTTGAAACATTATTTTGTCAGATTCTGGAGATTTTGCTTCCTGCGTGGTGTGTGCGTTGCTCTTCTTATTTTGGGTGAGTCTTCTCTTCTCCTCTCATAACCTGCTCCGTGCGACGCGCATCCCACGGCGGTTCCTCGCCCCAACAACTTATTATTGTCATCATCATTTCAGTCGCCGAGGTTTTTTTTCCTTTTGGCTCCTGCGCTGTCGGAGCGCGCTGACTTCGTCGCCATTCTTTATTATTTTACTGCTCGATTCAATTCCTCCTCTTCTTCTGTTTTACGTGACGTCGCTCCCGCTCTGCCCCGCTGCCCGACATCGCCGCCAGTGAAGGGCCTCGGAATCACGTGAGCGCAGACACACTCACGCACACATACACAGACATTCACAGAAGGAAGAAGGAAAGAAGGATAATACAGACCGTCGCAGGGCGCGGCGTAGCAGGTTGCTCTTTCTCCCATTCAAAAGACGCAGAAAAAGGATTATTTCTGCTGCGGAGGTCGCTGCTGTCAACGCGTGCGAGACGGGTTCCGTTAAAAGATAGAAAACGAAAGGAAGCGTAGTTCGTATCGCCGTCTGCCGCTGCAGCGCTGGTGGGGCGCCTGAGCACATTTTTAGTTTCGTTTTTTCCCCCTCTTTTTCCTGCTGTTGCTTTAGCTGGAAGAGCGCCACGACCGATTTATATTTTTCTCTCCTTCCCTCACCGCGTTCTCCGTAGCAGCATTTGCAGGCCGGCGCTGCTGTTTGAGAGAGCACCAACAGCCAAAGCACGAGCGCGTGATGGAGGCCGCTGCGCCGTTGGCGGGGCCCACCGCGCCGCACTCCCGCACCGCTTCCAAAACCACCATCATCTCCGCCAATTTCACCAGCGTCGGCGAGGCGAACTTGGTCACCGCCGCGGCGAACGCTGTCGCCGGTGAGAAGCCGGTCCCGCTTCACGATAGTACACCACGGCGTCGGCCTTCTTTCATGGACCCGCAGCAGCAGCCGACGCCGCGCGGGTCTCTGCAGTGGCCCTCCAGCCACCGCTCCTTCTCGAGCGCCGCCGCCACCCGCGACAGCTCGCGCCACTCGCAGGCCACGGACCGCGTCAACGCAGGGGGCGGCTTCAACGTGTCGGCGACGGCCAGCGTGCGGGGCCGGGCACCGAGCAGCACTTGCCACACACCAATGTCTTCACGCGACGACCAAAGCGACAACCGTGCCTCGGCCTTGAGCGGCGCCGGTCGTACCGGCACGCGGTGCGGTCGTAGCCTCGGCGCCCTCCCCACCGCCCCTCCGCTGGTGGATGTGGGGGACTCGCCCTCGCAGGGCCCGCAGAGCGCCTCGCACAGCCTCTACACGACCGGCTTCTGCACCCCGCGGGACAGCGCGACGGCCCCCGGTCACGGCCGACATCCGTCGCCCTTCAGCGGGCACAGCATCAGCGCGACGGTGAGCATCGGCGCCGCGAACCTCTCTACGCCGGCGCCGCCGCCTCCGCTGGACGACTTCGAGGGGGAGGCGGCGACCCTCACCCGGGCGGTGCTGGAGGAGAAGGTGGACCAGATGCGCGGCGAAAACCTAGTCCTGCGCACGGCGGTCTTACGTCTGCGGGAGGCGCTGGCCACCTTGCAGGAGGGCCTGCGCGCGAACTACGCCGACATCGAGCGTCGACAGGACAGCATCGCGAATATGCTACTGCGGCGGCTCGAGGCAACGAAGCGGCACCGCGCCAAGCTGGTCGCCCACCTGCGCAACATGGAGCTGGAGAAGGCCTCCCAGGAGAAGAAGCTGCACGACACGAAGCAGAGCATCAAGGATCTGTCGAAGCACCTAAAGCGAGAGGAGCAGGAGATCGCGGAGCGGCTGCAGGGGCGGCTGCAGAAACTACACACCCAACGCGAGCAGCTCGACCGCGTGCTCGCGGAGCAGACGAGCTCCCTGCAGCAGCTGGAGCAGCTCGTGCAGGAGGTGGAGGATATGGGTCTGGGCGAGGGCACGGCGGAGGGCGGCAGTAGCGTGATGGCAACAACCCCGTCTGCGCTGACCACCGCGGATGCATCAACGGTATCGGCAGTACCAGCACCTGCGGCTGCGGTGCCTTCCCTCGCACACGTGGGAGGCGGCGTCTTGGCCACGACGTTCCACGAGCGCAGCAGCAGCCGGGTCAGCGGCGCGAGCTCCAACACGGCCACCACCACCGCCGCCGACGCCGCCTACGACCCGAACGCGATGATCCGCTACCTGCGCGAGGAGATTGCCGCGGCGGAGAGCCTGCGGTCCGATGCGCTGAGCCAAGCTGACCAGTATGTGGCCACTCGCGAGCGGTTAGAGCGTCGACTGAAGCGGGAGAAGGAGCACAAGGCGGAGCAGGAGTCCCGTGCGGAGGCCCTGCGGCAGGAACTGAAGAATGCAAGCACTGCCGTAAATGAGAAGGTTGCGTCGCAGGAGACGGCGCTGGAGATGGAGCTGGACCGGCTCTTGAACAGCTCCCGCATCGGTGGCGACATCATCTCCAGCGCCAGCAGCACCTGCGCAACGCCGAAGTTTCGGGCAGTGAGCGCCGTCGCGAGTCGTGGAAATTCCATCTCCCCGTACATCGGGGGGCTGGCCACACCGGCCGCTGCTGGGGCTGGGGCTGGTGGCAGTGTTCCAGGTGCGGGTGCGGGAGACGACGACATGCGGGCACTACCGCAGCACCCCCCCGACCCCTTCCTGCTGCCCAGCAGCGGTGCGCCTGTGTCGTTCGCGGGGCATATCGATCTGGCCGGCCCGGCCATCCCCTCCTCTGCCGCCGCCTGCCCCATTGGCATGGTAATCGGCGATGGAGCGGCTCTCCGCGCCTCCTCCTCCATCCACATGAACACCTCCCTGAGTCGTGACGAGACGACGGCCTCGTCGGAGGGCACACCGCACGCGACGCGGCTGCTGGTGCAGGACACCGCGCGCATGGTGGCCCCGCGGCCTGTTACGTCGTCGGAGAGTACACCGCGACGGACACCGCTGACCACGCCGCAGCTGAGCACGTCGCACAGTCCGGCGGCGTAAAGCGAAGTTGTTGCTTCTTCTTTTACTATCTCTCTCTTCTTCAATGCGTACGAATGCGCTCACGCACGTGCATGTGTGTGTGGTTTCATTCGGTGTTGGTGGGGGATCGGTGAGAGGGGGTAGCGCCAAATGGCTTTGTTTTACCTCCCTCGTCTCTTCGCCCTTCCCCGTCTTCTTGACTGTGCTGGGCGACAAAGAGCAGTCGCAAAAGGAAGAAGAGGGAGACTTGTGTATAGAGACGGGACACACACACACACAATCAACGGCTCTTAGTAAACGCAGCCGTTCTTGTTATCTTTCCTGTTTCCGCATCGTTCACTGCACACACGCACACCCACACACACAGATGCACAAAAGCGACTTCCTTCTTCTTAACTCCTCTTGCGATCGACTCCTTATTCGGTTTTCTTTTTTCCTTCTTAACGAAGTCGTCGCTAGTGTGCTCGTGCGCGGACCTATCGCCTTTCATTTGTTTTCTCGATACCCGTGCGTGTTTTGTGCGGGTTTCTTTGCCTTCTTCTCTTCTCGTTTTGGCGGCGTTGGTGTATGTTTTCAGCGGTGGTTCGACGAGTGTGCGGAACCCGTTGGTCGCGTCACTGCTTTCTCCAGTGTTGTTGCTGTCGCGGAGGGTGAGGGTGGGGGGAGGGGAGAGCGCAGCGAAGTCGCACGCGCGCCATCCGCATTGCGGCCAGCTTGTGTTTCTTTTGGAAAGAAATGGTCTTCATGCGCGTGCGTGCGTGCGCGAAGATGATGTTAACTTTTCCTCTTCTCCTCCTGACCGTTCCTTTTCTTTTTTTTAAAGTTCTTCTTCGCATTCTTATGTTGTTATTGTTGTTGTTATTTGCTGGCGGTGGGCGTAGATTCCTGCGCGTGTGCCGTGACACGGGGGGACTGGACTCGCTCGATTCTGTGATGAAAGGAAAGAAAGAAAAGGAAAGAGAAGAAACACAAACAGTCGTAAATGTGCCTTCGCGGTGGGATCTCAAAAAAGGAGGTGCTCAAGGGGGGTAAATTTCTTATCACCGAGGTCTACCCTCGAAATGTGCTGTCTCGTGTCAGCGCCGTCGGTGGCACCGAGTACAGCGTTGGTTCACCTCTTGCGAATGAGACGCAAAGAGGAAAACGCAAAGGCGCTTCTGCAAACATGAGCCGTCGCCTTCATGCGCTGCGAAGCGCACTGAGCGCGCCTCCGGACTGTCTCTTTTGTTTGTTTCCTTCTTCTTTTCTTCGTTGAGGTTGCAGCGGAACACCGCGATCTCCTGTTGTTATTGATATGTCGCTTTCTGTTCTTCTTTTGTTTCCTACGCCACATCCACCTCTTCTCTCTCTCCCCCCTCCCCACCTCTCTCTCTCTCTTCTCTCTCGCCTTCATTATTATTATTATTATTTTCTTCTCGTCCATTACAACGACATATCTGCTTCGATGACGCGCCGCTCTCGTTGAACAGTCCCCTCCTCTGCATGCCCTCCCTCCTTTCTCCCTCTCTTCGTGTACTTACCCTCTGCTCTACATTTGGTTTGTTTGTGTGTTGAGAGAGGAGTAATGAGTGGGTGAGCAGAGTACGTCGCGTTGTTTCTCTGTTCTCTCTTGCGTTCCGTACGCCCACAGCACAGCACGACTCAACTCAGCAGCGTTGTTTCCCGACAGCGTCGGCTGCCGTCGTCGGTCACCGGACATCACGCAGTTTCAATAAGTCAACTCGTTTCTTTTTCCTCCGTTTAACATCCGCGCGAACACGTCTTCGGCATAGATTTTGCTGCGATTACTTCTGTTAGTTGATCGACGAGAGATTCATTTCTTTCAGTTGTCTGCATCTGTAGTGTGTGTGTGTGCGTGTTACGACTGTTCACTCCTCATTGACTTTGTTCGCATTGAAGCCCTAACTTGTCTTGTGAGGTTGGGCCGCGCGGCGTCTCGCTCCACTTCTTTCTTTCCATTTCATTTCCGTTTTTTTTTTCATTGTTATTGCTGTGGAGATTGTTGTTTAGACGCGCTCACCATGAAGGGACACATCAGCGTGCGCAAGACTGTCGGCGGCGTCAGCCGTCTCGCGCTCGCCGTGTGCCTCGTCGTGCTCGTGATCGTCTTCGTGACCGCCTACGGTGTGGGCACCAGCACCGCCAACCCACGCAAAGCTCGCCTAATGAGCACGAACATTCGTGTGCTGAACCAGAACAAGGTGGAGTTGGAGAAGTGTGATCAGATGCGAAAAACATACTTAAACGGCGACAAGCTCACCAACGCGCAGCTCATTGCGAGTCTGCAGGAGCGAGAGGTGGCGGCGAAGGAGGCGCTCAAAATGGAGAAGGAGCGGGAGGCCTCGATACGCTCGGTGGTGCAGCGGTGCACCGATGACGTTGATACGCTACGCAAGAAGGCCTTCGGCGCGACGGCGAAGAACATCACGGCCTACCTCGCCGAACTCGAAACGAGGCGGGTGGGGCTGCTAGATCAGCTAGAGTCCCTCACCAACCTAAAGGAGATGCACCGCCGCAGCGACCTGATAACGCTGGAGAAGGCGTTGGTGCAACAGTTGACGGAGGTGAACCGACAGCAGCTCGTCACAGACCGCGTGTCGGCGTGTGCGAAGTCGCCCGTGAAGTTCTCCGTCGTCTTTGACATCGGCAGCTCCGGCAACCGCGTGCACGTCTACAAGTACTCAGTCAACGCGGCCACGCAGGACGCGACGACGGCGACGCCGTCGGTGAACGCGCTGGCGACGCTCCCCACCACGACGAGGCCGCGTGACATACTCAACGAAATAAAATTGGACGAGGAGCTCTTCCGGTACAACTACGACGCGTTGACGAAGCTGCCGAACCCGGTCGCGGACGCACCGCGTGCACTGCGGAAGCTCTTCGACGCGGCCAAGGCGTTCGTGCCGCAGGAGCAGCACGTCTGCACACCGGTGGAGTTCAAAGCCACCGCCGGCCTGCGCAGCGTCGGCGCCGATACGGCGACAGCGACGTTAAGTGCGATTCGACAGGCGTTCCTTAATGAGTCTTTTTGGCTGCGCGGCAGCGCCCCGGTGCGCATGCTGGACGGCAAGGAGGAAGGGCCGATGGCGTGGCTCACAGTAAATTTTCTTTTGGGTTCGTTTGACGGGCACCGCAGCGGCGGCAGCCGCAGCAACTCCACCGTCGCCGTCATCGATCTAGGTGGAGGCTCGACGCAGGTGGTGTTTGAGCCGCACGAGGCAGCGTTTAACACCGTGCCGAGCCATCAGCAGTTCACCGCACAGTTCGGCAGCCGTCCGGTCCGGGCCTACCAGCACTGCTACGAAGGCTTCGGCCTGCACGCCGCCACCCGCGCGCTGCTGTACAGCATTCAAGGCAAGTTGCCGGCCAAGCCGTCGACGACGACCACCACCGCGGCACCCACTGAACAGCAGCAGCAGCACGGTGACATGTTCAACGCTCTATTCGGCGGCGGTGGCGGAGCGGGGGAGCGAAACGACGGCAACGGAAAAAGGACGGAGCGCGACGGCGACGACGGCGCGATCGAGGAAGCCAAAACCGGCCCGTCGCCGGACCCGATCGCGGTGGTGGCCTTTCCGTGCTTCGCCGCCGGCTACACCGACCCGCTTGGCGTGTCGAACACAAAGCCATCGACAACGGTGGAGGGGACACCGGTGTCGGGCCCGAACTTCACTGCCTGTGCGAACTTGTTCCGCGATCGGCTGCTGAGGCCCGTGGGGGAGTCGTGTCCGACGGCACACTGCGGGATCGGCCGAACCCACCAGCCCCCGCTCGAGCAGTTTGCCGGCGACATCTACGTCATCTCGTTCGTTTTTGATCTGCTCGAGGCCGCCAATGCCACCTCGCTCGCCGTGTCGCCCGATGAGTTCGCGGTGAGGCTGGCGGACGTGGAGCAGATCGGCGTCCGTCGTTGCGCGGCGCTCACGTTGGACAGCATAAAAACGGCGACGGTTCGCAGCAGCCTCCAGCCGGTCTACGACTGCATGTACTACGCGTACAGCTACGCTTTGCTGAAGTACGGCTACGGCATTCCGCAGGACCGCTCGCTGCATGTGGTGAAGAGAATACAAGGCTACGAGATGGCGTGGACGTTGGGTGCGTCGTTGATCTCCATCGCCTAGTCATCGACGTGACCTTGAATGTGCGCATTGTAGTTGTTGTTGCCGCTGCTGCTCATTGATCGTCGTCGCTGTTTACCGCTGGAGTTCTTTTATATCTAAAACTGTATACGTAAGGCATCGCACCTCTGTGCGGGTTTTCATTTCCCTTTCTTTTCTTGCTCTCGGCGCTCTCCGCCCGGTGACGCCGCCCACTCCCGAGTCGCATCGACGTCAAAAAGCGCGCCTGATATTCTAAAGCGAACTCACAGTAAATGTTGTTACTGCCATAATAATTATTATACTCGAAATCGGAACGTATTCCATTCGCCTCGATTGGGTCCCGCGACTTTCTGCAGGTGCGTAGAACAATGGCGACGGGCTCGCCTTCTTTGTTGTTGATGTCTGTTTTTTCCCCTCTCTCTTTCTCGATCTCTCTTTCGAATGCCGTTGCTGGATTGGCGCTGGATGTGACGGCGCCCGCCGCTGCGCAAGACCCCTTTCTCATCTCCGTTGCTCCCCTCTCAACTCTCACGATTGCCTTTTCTGAACTACCACCCTTCGTACAAGCACTACAGCTTTCTCCCCTTGAAATCAAACACAGCCATATATATATATATACGCACGAACGCAAACAAACACAGATCGCTGTCTTTCGCCGTAGCATCACGAGCTCAACCCCACACAGCCCGCACGACACACTATTGGATTGACGGGCGACCCTGTTCCGCAGCGCTGCTCTCTTTGTTGCTGGCACTCACGCACGCGTATCGAAGTACATTGAAGTGTTTCGAGTACCCGTGCTGCTTACCGCCGTTGACGTCACAGAGCCGGTTCAAGAAACGCGTTCTCAAGTTGTCTCTTCGGTATTCTTTATATTCTTGATGTTTTGTTGTTGTTGTTCTCTCCATTTCTGATCACCACAGTAGAGGACTGAACGAGAGAGAGAGAGCGAGCGAGCGAGAAGGTTGTATCGCTTCCCATACAGCGCCAGTGTGTTAGTTAAACCTGCCTTTTTCTGTTTTATTATTATTGTATTCCTCCCTTCTCCCGCGTCTCTTTTTGCGTGCAGTGAAATCTCCGAGTGACCAGCCAAGGTCCCCGCGCCTTTTCTTTTCCCGCCATCTTTATTCTTCTTCTTGTTTTTTGGCAGTTGTCTCTCTGCCTTTTACTCCTCCTTGCTACCCTGGACGTGTGAACCTTTCCCTTCACCGTACTGACCTCCCTCCCCTCCCTACTTTTGCTGTTGTAGCTCTCCCCTTCGGTACTTGTTTGCCTCCTCACGATGCTCGTCGCCCCCTGCCCCGCCGACACCTTGCTGGAGGGAGCAGACTCGGTGGACCTGGCCATCGAGCAGGCCCTTGAAGACGGCTCCAACACCTTCTTTCTGAGTCACCGGCACGAAGGTGGTGACGTGCCGGCGAACATCAGCCTCCTGCGCAACCAGCTGGAGGTTCTCCACGTGGACAACAACTACAATCTAGCGGCCATCTCACCCCGTATTACGGCGCTGTCGCGGCTGCGCTGGTTGAATGCGTGCTACGGCGCCGTGACCAGCATCGACCCCACCATCAGCCGCCTCTCTAAGCTGCAGCGACTCACGTTAAACAACAACCGCCTGACGTGGCTGCCACTGGAGATGTGGCAGCTGAAGGAGCTGGAGGAGCTGGACCTGGGCAACAACAAGTTGCGTGTCCTTCCTGGCTGTCTCTTGTTTCTACCGAATCTGCGCGTCGTGACGCTGGAGAACAACCCGCTGCTGAAGCGCGAGGAGGTGGAGGGGGGCGCGGCCGCCATGTTCGTCCCACCGCAGCGCAGCGTCGACTGCAGCGGGTGCTGTGCGCGCACCAGGCACTACGAGGTGTTCATCACGTTCCACAAATTCCTCGGTGAGCGGGAGCTACCTTTTGTGCACTTCGCGTGCTCCAGCGAGTGTGCGAGCCACGTGCGTACCCGCCTGCAGCGCTACGACGCATCGCATGTCCAAGCGAACTCCAGCGAGTAAGACAGGTTGTTGGTTTTGCTGCCGGCGTCTCATCACGTCCGTGATACCTCTGTGTGCCTGTGTGAGTGTCGGAGAGGGCCACCCGATGTTAAATTCTTCTTCCTCTTGTTATCTCGTCCTCACTGTATATGGAACAGACTCCATTTATCTTTACTTTTTTTTTCCCTCTCGCTCTGTCAACCGTGGATAGCGCGTCCCCTCAACAGGTCCCGCGCCAAGTCGCTTCCCCACGTAAACTCTGTATGTAGCGATGTATTCTACAACTTGGAAACCGTCACGTGCGCTGTATCTTCTCTTTCGCGTTTCTTCTTCATGAAAAACAAAAATTTCTCCTTTGTGTATGTCTCTGGCGTCTCTGTGTGTGTGTGTGTGTCGGGCGGCTACGCCGTGACTCTGCTGCAATTCGCTTTCTTTCTTTCTTGTTTTCTTCCTTTACGCCGCGAGAGACCCCGGCTGGAGCGCGTACATCGGAGTCGCCGTGCGTGGCGTCGCTTGGTTTTCGTTTTCTCTCTGGTATTCCTACCATTGTCATCCTCCCGAGCGTGCTGCTGCGCGTGCTGGAGCCGCTGTGGGAAATCTTATGTATCATAATCAGGAACGAAGGAACGTACAATGAAGAAAATGGATGAAGAGGACGAGAGACGATGCTTTCTTTTTTTTTTTACGGTAACGTGCGTAGTAAAAGCAAAGCCTGCCTTGCTGCGAGATGGCAATTACTATTATTATTATTGTTACTATTGTTGTTATTACCGAGAAGTCATCGCCTTCTTTTGCATGGAGCAACGGAAAGGAAACCGACAACGGCGCTCGCCACTTTGAGGCCCATCAGGAATCAGACATTTCTTCCTGGGCCTGATTTGTTGCTGCTGCTGCTCCGGCGCATAAGTCCGCTTTTCTCTTTTCCTCTGCTGCTCTGTTTCTCTCTCTCTCTGTCCTTCTCTGTGCGATGTCGGCGTTTGCATGTGTTATCCACCTCCCTCTCTTGTATTCTGTCTTCCCCCATCCGGCGCTGTACTCGGCTCTCCACGCGCGCCGACCGCACTCGATAGACAGCGCCTCCCCTCCCATAGAAGCGTCACAGAGAAGCCCCATCGCCTTCTCTTTCTGTTGTTGTTGTTTTTGTGGGTGTTCTTTGGTAGATGATGAATGCGGATGAGAGAGGAGCGAGAGAGAGTCGGTACAGCCACACTGCACTTAAGCGCCTACTCATTCGCATATATATAACACTGATCGTGGCTACTTGTGATTCTTCTTCCTGAACTTAAAAAAGAAACGTAGAAAGTTGGGAAAAAGGATGAGCGCGCCGGTGACGGAGAATGAGCTCTTCACCGCCTTGCGCGGTTACGCCTCCACGCTCGAGGTGCAGTTCATGATCGAGGAAGGACTGAAGAAGTTCCAAGAGAAGACGCTGCCACGGCTGCTGGGCAATGCGGTGGGCTGCGCCGGCGCCAGTGCCGAACAACGCCAGGAGCAGAGCCTCTCTCATACAAGTGCGAGCGGAAATGCGAAGCCTCACGACGAGTCCGCCCCTACGAGCTCCCTTCTCACTTCAACCGCCACTTCTTCCTCACATCCTGCTGCTGCACAGCCGCTCTCCTCCGGTGTCCAGACACGCCGCAGCACCGGACACGGAGTGGGTCCAGACGTTCCTCAAGGCGCACGTCGACGACACGGTGGCACGTCGGCTGCCCACGATGATCGCACAGGAGGTGCGGCGACAGCTGCGGGGCGTCCACCCGGTGGCGGTCGCCGCTTCTTCTTCTTTTTCGCCTTCGCCTTCGCCGTCTTCCTCGCCACCGAGGGACGGTGGGCGGGTGAGGGCCGCCAGCACTGCGACTGGCACCATCAGCAGTAGTGGCAGTAACGGCGGTGGTGCGGTGGACTTGCGCGCCGCGGTAGGGCTGCCGCCTCTCCCTCCTCCACCGCCGCCCGCAAACGCACTCGACGACGAGATTGCGGAGAAGAGAGCAGCGTCGTCATCTCCATCCTCCCATATTCCCTCCCCGGCGGACGAGGCACGGCGCCAGCGGGCGCAGATCCTGTCCGCCATCGAGGACATTGAGCGACAGGTAAACGCACTGCAGCGCACCGTCGATCAGGCGGCAGACGACGGCGATCTTCGACGACGCCGGTGGGCGTGCCTCTGTGCGGCCCTCGACACGAGAATGAAGGCGTCGCTACGAGCGGACCGCAGCAAGGAGGTGGCGGGCAGCCCCGTAGTTGCGGCAGAGCAGGCGGAGCTGCCCTTCCACCTCCGACTGGAACACTTGCTAGACCTCAAAGAAGAAACGGCGCTGTTGAGCACGCTGGAGCGGGTAGTGGGGTGTCTACTGCCAGCAACAGCAACTTCAGCAGCAAATGAAGGCGGTGCCTCTGCGACCGCACGGCGCAACCCCGTGACGTCGCCGGTCAACACGGACCCGATGCACCGACCTGTGCGATCTCTCTCTCACTTTTACGGTGAAGGGGCCACCGCCTCTCCGGTGTTGCCGACACAGCAGCTGAACTACGCCGAACAGCATCCGCATCCGCAGCAGCAGTTTTCTTCTCTGTCGCCGTCGATGCCGTCACCCATCGGACCTGCGCCGCCGAGCAGCGGTGAGCCGCCGTCTCCGCAGCCCGTCGCACCGTCCGGCGCCACACGCGGCCTTCACCCTCGGGTTGTGCCCCCCAAGCCGGAAGCAACGTCGACCGCGACAGCGGTCCTCTCCGAACCACAACCGCGGCCACCACTACAGCATGGGAATGTGAGCAGAGGTGTTCGATCCATCACCACCAAAGGCGCCGTCGTCGCCGCCTCTCCGCCCTCCGCGCCCTCCAACGTGAAGAGCCCCTCGACGTACGCGAGCGACGCCCCAGCCAACGTATCCTCGATTTCCGACTTCGACGGCAGCACGCGTCCGAACGGGCTCGGTGGCACCGCCGTGCGCCGGCCGGTGCTGGCACCGTACGAGTGTGTGGACTCGACAACAACGCGCGACGGCACCGGACGGGTGCAGACGGACGACCGCCACCGCGCAAGACGAACGGCTTCGGCCGGTGCCTCCCTCGCCCCTCGCACAGCAGGGACGGCGGGACCTCCCGCACAGCCGTCCGCGCACCGCGAAGCGACGACGTTGCACCAAGGTCCACTGGCATCGTCGCACGCGACGGCGGCTACACGGAGCATCACGCTCGGGATCGATGCCGTGAACGTCCCCGCCGGGGTGCTGCCCGACGCGTTGGACCGGCACGGCGCCGTTCGCGTGCAGTCCGTTGCGCCTCATCAGCTCGCTGAGAAGGCCGGTTTGTGCCGCGGTGACATTCTGCTGTCGGTTGACCGTCGAGGCATACAGAGTTGTGAGCAGCTGCGTGATGTGCTGACGGCGGTGCCGCCCACACAAAGCAGTCTTGCCGTAGAGCTCTACCGCCACACCGCACACCAGATCATCACAGTGCTGCTGAAGCTCTAAAAAAAAAGGAAAATACTGAAGAAAGAGAGAGAGGTGGAGGGAAGGGGCCTGCCGCTTCTCTGACCGCCGTGGCTTAGACACAAGGGAAACTTGTTATCGGTCACACTAGTAGGGGAAAGATTCGCAAGGCATGGGCACATGTAAAGGAGGAGGGGGTGCGTCTTACCTAGCATTGCTGTCAACTACTCATACGCAATCCCAACATCACCGGCAACGGCAAAGAAATCGTCTGCGTTTCTCGTGTAACCGCTCTGTTGTGCGCGTATCGTCGCACGGTTGTTGAGCGCCGCTTCAACTGTCGCCGTGCCGGTGGAGCAGCGGAGGTGTGCCTGAAGCAATCGAGGGAGGCACCACAACTGCTGAATCGATGGGCTGATGCTGACCTCTTCAACTTACCTCCCATCTGTTTTCCTTTCATCGGTCCCTTGCTCATGGATCTCTCTCTCTTATGTCTATGTATGTATACTCTCTCTTCCTCCCTCCCCATCGCTCCGGTAGAGGTCCACACGACAGCAACAGCACAACCGAAGGACAGGAAATTGTCGTTCGCCGCATCGATCATCGCGCCGAGCGCACACCTCACACCTCACAGATCACAGATCACAGACACACACACGCACAAAGACTGGCAGCCATGCCAGTGGCGAAGAAGGAGGTAAAGCCCGAGGAGCCCCTCTTCGTGGATGAGATGGGCAGCTACGTGCACGAGGCAGAGCAGGCGAAGTACAAAGGCGGCGTCCGTCGCTACACCCAGGCCGACGGCGGCGGCAGTCCGCCAAACCCGCGCTCGAACTCCCCCTCCTCGAGCCTCAAGGCCGCTGGTGGGTCTCCGTCATCGATGCTGTCTGGCACCTTACGGAACGGCTCCGCTGCGGCGGCCGCTTTGTCCGGCAGTCAATCCACAGCGGCACCGGGCAGCAACAGCGTGGCTGCCGGTGCTGGCGGCCCGCTGTTGTACCGCCACGGCCGGGGCACCTACACCTGTCCGTACTTCATCTACGAGGGAGATTGGGAGGAGGACGAAATGCACGGCATGGGCCAGCTCACCTTCGCCGCCTCGGGCAACACCTACACCGGCGCCTTCTCGCACGGCTGCTTCTCCGGCCAGGGTGTCTACCGGTGGCGCGACGGGTCGGTGTATGAGGGGCAGTGGCGGGCCAACCGCATGCACGGCGCCGGCGTGTACACGGACGCGCAGGGCCACATCTGGAAGGGCAAGTACTTCAGCGGCACCGGGCCTGGTCTGGTTCGGCTGTACCCAACGCTGGAGCGCGTCGACGGCGTAGCAGCGGTGGAGGCCACCGCAGCGGTCACGACAGCCGGCGGTGCAACCGATGGTCGTGTTGTCAGCATTTCTGTATAGCGGTGCTCCGTATAGTGGGAAACAACAATGTTCGTTTTTTCTTCTTATTCGCCGTTGATGTACATCGTAGGGCGGGCTGTGCGGCGCAGCACCGGACCGAGACCAATTCCAAAAGACCAAGGAGAGATAACTTAGTGGGGCAGTAAGGATGACAAACAAAAAGGTACGGTTTGTCCAGCCGCACGCAGTCCTCACACGAGACCGCTTTCCAACTCGCACACGCGTAAGAAAGCGCCGTTGATGGCGATACGGTTGCTGCGGTGTGTGTGTGTGTGTGTGTGCCCCATGGGTTCATTTTGTGTGTACCATTGTTCTCTGGGGCACTCCCGTGCTTCTCCTTTCCTTCACCGCTCTTCCTGTCCCCGTCGTTCCTTTGGTGGGCTCTCTTGCTTCAACCCGGCGCGAAAGCACCGGACTTGGAAAAGCGCAACGTCATCTCTCTTCTTTTGATCTCCACTCTGTTTTATTTCGTGTTTACTACGGGGTGCGCCAACGGCGTTTGATTCACCGCCTCGCTGGCATTCGCAATTCAAGAAGAAAAGGTAAAGCGGGTTAGCAAACGACGCCCTCCCTCCCTTCTACCCTTCCACTTCTCTCTCGCTCGTGACTTCACATAAATTTCGGTACTTCCTTTAGCTTTACGACGCCGCCTATTACTATTACTATTATTATTGTTGTTGTTACTACGAATCCTATTGAGGTGAAAGTTTCTATTCCTCTTTGCGAACGATTTCCAGCCGAGTGTATCGAGAGCCTGACTGAGCCACAAAAACCCCAGAGCATAAAACTCTAACAACAACAACAAACCCGTTATACGGTGCCCTCGGCATTCCATCAAGAAAAAGAGAGGGACGTGATATTAGATGCTGGATTGCTGTCGAGCAAGTAAGTAAACACGCCACGCACCCACCTACGCACGCGCACACACACACACGGTCACTCGTACGCATTCATTTCATAAAAGAGAAAACACTTAAAGCTTTGCTGCTTTCTTTTCTGTCTTTGCCTCTCTCCTCACATAGCCGCACTGTTGTGTTGAGGGCCTAGTTCAAGAGCTATTATTGAATCTATCTATATATATATATTTCCTTATCATATACACCGTCTATATTGTTATCATTATCTGCAGATCACGTCCACGCTCCCATCGATCTATTCAAGCTCTCTTCGCTGTTCTTGTTCTCTCTTGCGTTGCAGCCCACACGCACGCACCGCAGCCACAAAGCCCCAAACAGCAATAGCAAAAAAAAAAAGAGAGAGAAGCGAGCTAAAGCCGCAACAGCCGCAATGCAGGCCAAAGGCGAAGCCGCGATGCGCGACTTGATCGCGGAGCTGCACGCGATGCACTCCCCCTACACCGCCCAGCGCTTTATCAGCAGCGGCAGCTACGGGGCGGTCTGCGCCGGTGTTGATCGCGATGGTCTGCCGGTCGCCATCAAGCGGGTCTTCAATACCGTCTCGGACGGCCGCACGGTGAACATCCTCTCCGACTCCTTCCTGTGCAAGCGCGTCCTGCGCGAAATTCGCCTGCTGAATCACTTCCGCCACCCCAACATTTTAGGCCTGCGCGACATCTTCGTCCACTTTCAGGAGCCGGCGCTGCACAAGCTGTACCTCGTCACGGAGCTGATGCGGACAGACTTGGCACAGGTGATTCACGACCAGCGCATCGTCATCTCGCCGCAACACATTCAGTACTTTATGTATCACATCCTCCTCGGCCTGCATGTCCTGCACGAAGCCGGCGTGGTCCACCGCGACCTGCACCCCGGCAACATCCTGCTGGCAGATAATAACGATATCACAATCTGCGATTTCAACCTCGCTCGCGAGGACACGGCGGATGCTAACAAAACGCACTACGTCACGCACCGCTGGTACCGCGCACCCGAGTTGGTGATGCAGTTCAAGGGCTTCACAAAGCTCGTCGACATCTGGTCCGCCGGCTGCGTCATGGCGGAAATGTTCAACCGCAAGGCGCTTTTCCGCGGCTCCACCTTCTACAACCAGCTGAATAAAATTGTCGAGGTGGTCGGCACCCCGAAGATGGAGGACGTCACGATGTTCAGCTCGCCCAGCGCACGCGATTACCTGCGCAACTCACTCTCAAACGTCCCCACGCAGGCGTGGACCTCCGTCGTGCCCACCGCCGACCCCGTCGCGCTCGACCTCATCGCGAGGATGCTAGAGTTCAACCCCGGCAAGCGCATCAACACGGAGCAGGCGCTGCGGCACCCCTACTTCGAGTCCCTCTTCGACCCGCTCGACCTGACCGAGGGCCTCAGCGAGCACTTCCACTTCGACGAGTCGGTGACGGATGTGCGGGACATGCACGTGATGTTCATCGCGGAGGTGGATCGCTTTAACGCGCTTCGGCAGCAGCGCGATCAGGTGGCGCGCGAGCGGGCGGCGGCGGCGGCGCAGCATCAGGGCGAGGGCGTGCTCGGTGCTGACCACATGCCCCGCACGCACAGCCTGATGGAGGTGGCGGGCAGCGCACCCCCGCCAGCGTAACGAAAGAAAACGGAAAGGAAAAGAAGCGGAATGACGCTCTGGTAGGATCTTCTCCTTTCCTTTGTTGCCTTTGTCGCTGTCGTTCTGCAGTTCAACAGAGGTGTGTGTGCCCACGCGGTACAACAGTTCAAATTCGCGCTGCTTTCTTCTGTGGAGTGGAGGAAAAGAAAACGTGGTGGCGCAACTCCGAAGGGGGTGTGTGGACCGCGAAGAAACAGGCATCTGGACCTCTCTGCCGGCTTTGTTTGTTTGTTTGTTTTGATTGTTTCTACCTCGTTCGCTCTCTTTCTTTTTTCTTCTTTTTTTAGATAGGAGGATAGATCGGCTCGCTTATGCATTTCCACTATCTGCTTGCCACGCTTAATGACCCCCCCCCCCGTCCGTCCTCTTCTCCCTCTTCTTCGCTTCTCTCTTCGATCTCACAGTTTTTTGTGTTGTGCTAAGCTGGTTTTTCTCCTGTTTTTTTTTCTTCTTCTTCCTGCTTAGCCGATACGCGTTGTTACCCGTTGAGTCGTGCTGCCCGCACTGCGGATGCTTGCTGCGCGTGATGTGCCTCCACTTTCCTTTCCGGGACTTCTTAAAGTCGCACGCACCATTCGAAGCTCCCTTTGCTGTCTCAGCTCCTTCTCTTTCTCTTCTTTCGCCTCTTTGACTTTGTTTCCCTCCCACTGTGGCCGCTACTCCTCCACTGCGCACGTGTGCCTCTTCACTGATAGCGATTATGGTAATAAACTGGTTTTTTAATCTCTTCTCAAGACAACAGGCGAAAAATGTACATGTATTTTGTGTTCCGCAACGTTGAGGTGCGTTCTGTTGTTTACCATATTTTTTTCTTTGTTTTTTGCTTTAGTACTTACAGAGCACGCGTGTCAGCCGAGGATGCAGGAGAGCGATCGCACAGGTATCTATTGTTGTTATTATTGGGGTGGGTTGACCCATGTTGCTGTATGGGATGATGCGTGGAGGAAGTGGGAGAGAGTGTGTGTGTGTGAAGGAGAAGAATGGAGGGAGGCGCCTGACGAAGCGAGAGGACCCCGCAGCGATGTGGAGCGCGTATCTTGCCGAACGAATATACATCTCTGCTTTCCAGCGCTTCTCTTGCTATCGTGTGTGTGTGTGTGTGTGTGTGCGCATCTCAGTCAATTTACATACATACACATACATGTCTTTCAGGTTTCGATCTTTCCATTCCTTCTTTCGTTAGCTTTTTTTGTCTTCTATTCTTAGCGGCTTTTTTCTCTTGTCAGTTCTGTTTGTTTTGCGTATGTGGGTGTGGGTGGGTGGGTTCCTCGACGGATTCGCTGGACTCACGTGTATTCGTGTCTGCCGTCTCGCGCGGGTAACAAACGGACACGCAGTTGGACGGAGTGCCCTTCTCCCCTCGACGAGGTGAGACGACAGACTCCATTGCTGCCTCAAAAACGAAAGCAAAAATGTGTAGAAGTCGCGCCTTCACGACACACAAGGTGCGACGCGCGCCCCTCCAAAAAAAGAGAAAGGAAAAGAAGATAGTAGACGTGAAGCGAAAAGAAAGAAGCGGTGTAACACGTTTTCTGCTGTTGCGCGCTATCGAGGGCTTTTTGACACCGCCGCCCACGTGCTTCTCCGCCACTGCACAGGTGCAGATACATATATCTTCTTCTTCTGTTGCTGCTGCTGCTCGTACCTACACAGAGTGACCATCGTTGCTTTGCCCTGGTTGTGGATGTGCTTCCGATGCCTTCGTCACGCCCGCGTACCACGCACCGACAGGAGAAGAAAGGGGAAAGGGGAAGGCCCATCGCGGCGGTTTTTGCCCCGCTCGCACTGGCACACTCGCACCTACGCGCATTACACGGAGGAGGAGGGGGAAGAAGCGGAAATGCAGCGTCTTCATTTTATTTACCTTTATTGCGCTCTCTTTCTACTGCCCTTTCTCTGTTCGTGTGGCACTCCGAACCCCCCCCCCCTCCACCGCATTCCTCAGTCCGAGCTCGCGCACGTTACGCCAGCTACCAGATTATACTCAAACCACACAAGACACATAGGAATTGCTTCTTCTTCTCGTTTTCCGGTTGTTGTTATACCCGTCACATCACAAGAAACAATCATACCTTTGGCTTTAGCATATTTATACATACTCTCGTGTACTTCCACTTGCAACTACAGCAGACAAACGGAAAAGAAAAGGAGGTTTCATAGTGTACACAACCACTTCTTGTTGCTTCTTCCTTTTTCCGCTCTCTTCTCGATTCAAATACCCGTTTCAAATACAATACAGGAAAGGAACATCATGTCGGACATCGTCGCAGACCTCGCAGTGCCAAAGGACGCGCACCATGGCGACGCCGCGATGGAGACGACGAGCAGCGACGCGTCCTCCGTGTCCGACGTGGTCGGGGAGGTCACCGCCTCCCCGCGCAATCCGGCCCCCGCCGCGTCTGCCGCGCCGAAGGCACCGGACACCTCCGTGATGGAGCTGCACGAAGATGAGACGCAGCCGCCACCGCCGACCCAACCGCTCGCCACGGCGGCCAGCACGGCGCAGTTGGAGACGCCAAACAGCGGCATCTGCTGTCAGTGCGGGCAGCCAATGGGCAGCACCAAGGGCGCCACGACGAGGGACGGACCTTTGCACCCGCAGTGCATCGCCGAGTACAAGTTCCTGCACCAGCCGCGGTGCAGCTACTGCAACATTCGCTTTCACGATGATGAGATGCAGACCTTCGTGAAGGACCCAGTGACGGGCGCGCTCTACCACCCGGACTGCCGCGCCCGCGCGGAGGCCGGCACGCCGTACGTGCTGCCCACCAAGGAGGGCGAAGTGCGCAAGTTCGCGATTGCGCGGTCGCGTCTGTCGCGGCACAACTGGAAGTCGCGGTACTTCGTTCTCTCCCCGGCCAACGGCGGCATTCGCTACTACGCCAACCAAGCTTCGGCGACAAATGGAGGCGGCGGCGGCGGGAGCAAGAAGGGCGGCGATGCGGAGAGTGACGGCAGTGCCAGCTACGACGCCGACGCAGACCCCGACCGCGAGGCGCACGAGGCGAAGCGCGCGAAAGGTTTCGTGCCACTCAACCGCCGCAGCCGCCTGCTGACGCGGCCGGACATGTCCAACTACAAACCCTCCTCCTCCGCCGCGTCGGCGATCGACATTGGTATTATCTTCTTCGAGTCGCCGGAGAGCAAGAAGGAGCTGCGACTCGTTTTTAAATGCGACAGCGTCGAGGAGCGCAGCGCGTGGATTAAGGCGTTGGAGGCGTACATCGACACCGTGGATGATCCGGCCGACTACACGAACGCCAGGGCTGCCGTGAGGGAGAAGGAAAAGGCGAAGGAGGCGAAGGAGGCGAAGGAGGAGGCGAAGGAGGAGAAGGAGAAGGAGAAGGAGGAGAAGAAAGAAAAGGCGAAGAAGTAACGGAAAAAAGAAGGGCGATCTCAAATGAGTTGTTTTGAGCAATGAAGCCCCTCCCAATTACTTCGCCTTTTTCTCTTTTTCTTCTCTTCCCCCCCTTAAAACTGGCGAAAGCGTCTCTTTGCGCGCCCAACGGGTGTGAAGGTGACAACTTCGTGCGAGAATGGAAATATATATAAGGGAGGCGGAACGAGAAGTGTGTACGGTGGGCGACGCACAGCTGCCTCTCTCCTCTCTGCGACGTTGTGGAACACCTGCTGCTCCTACAAAGGAAAACGGAAACACTTCTTTTGAAGAAAAAAAAACTGCCTTTCCTGTTTTTGTATATTCGTGCGGATCCGCACTCGTTGACTTCTTCTTTTCCTTGCCATTTTAAGCCTTTTATCTATTTGCGTTTTATTCGTTTTCATTTCCCCGCCCTCCGTGACGAGATGTCCGGTTTGGTTAAAACGCGAGTTGTACGTGTGCGGAAGGGCAGTGTGTTTTCCTTTCTATGTTCTTTCTCTCTCTTTGTTTTGTCTTCGTGTTTCCCCCCTTCCCGCATTTGCGTCTCCTCTTTGCCTCCTTTTGTGATTTAATTGCTCCACCCTTCCTCTGCGTTGTTTCTCTTTTTGGAGGAGGAGGGGGAGGGGAGGAGGGTTCGCGTCTCCGTCTCCCCCCCCCCCCTCCCTCCTCCTCGTGGTTGTGCACCGCTGATCGTCCTCTCCTCTTCTGACGAAGAGACTTTCTTTTCCTTTTTTTTCTAGATAGCTATATATATTCGCGTACACGCTGTTGCTTACGTAGTGCCTTTAAAAAAAAAAAAGAAGGAATACGGAATGCAACGGGTCGGAACGGCGCGTGAGCTACTTACAGACGCGTATAAGCAGGTTTGCGTGTCTGCTCCGGCTCTCCCTCGTTCACCTCTTCACAGTACATACAAGAACTGGTGGACGTTGTGGGGGTACATCGCGCCGTAAATCAACACAAACAGCAACCAAAGAAAGAGAAAGAAATATAATTTTAAATTGGTTTCGAATACTGCGCGAGGCGCACACGTTACTCGATCGGGAAGGCAATGACAAAGGCTGACCGCAGGTGCTTTTGTTATTGGCTGGAGGAGGAAAAACCTGGTGGTGGTAGCTGGGAGTACTCATCGTGTGACGGTATGAGGTGCGTGTCGTGAGATGCGCTGCCCGACCTGCAAAGCTGCCGATGCGGGCTGCTGCTGTGGGGTTTCGATTGTTTGGCGGAATGCCCTCTACGGATATATATTTCTTTGTAATCATAATGACTTCTGCCCTCCCTTCCCTTCTCTTTTTCTCTCTTATTGCGATGCCGAACCGCACCCGTGCACCCACCTCACCTCACACACTTCCGTGCGCAGAAGGAGTACTCTTTGCTGCCTTTTTGCGGTATTGCATTCAGCGACGCACGCCTCACGGTGTCTCCCGTTTTCTCTCTGCGTTTCGTGGTAGGAATTTAAGGAAAGAAAGAAAAATAGAAAGGCTGCTCTGCGCTAATTGTGCGTTGCAATTACTAACCTAACATCTTTAACAAAAGGAAAAATACCTGCCTCGCGATTCGGAAAAGTCAAAGTATCAGCAAGCATCGTCATTATCACCATGTCCAAGACTCTCTTCACTCTCTACGAGGCCCCCACCGGGTACGCCATCTTCAAGGTGCGCACCACCGAGGAGATCGGCGCCGGCGACGTCGCGCTGCAGAAGGAGCTGCAGAACTTCAGCACCTTCTCGCCGTGGGTGAAGCTCGTGTCCTTTGCGCCCTTTGAGTCGCCTGAAAACGCGCTAGAGGACGCCGTGTGCATCTCCGAGAACGTCATCTCGACCTTCCTGAACAACTTCCTCACCGCCGCTTTTGCGAAGAAGCTCGGCAAGGAGGAGGCGAATTGGGAGTTGGGTGTGCAGGACCCGAAGCTCGGCAGCGCCATCCACGATGAGCTGAACATCCCCGTCGTGTGCAACGAGAGCGTGGGGGAGATCTCCCGCTGCATCCGCCTGCACGCCGAGAAGCTGCTGCCGGAGCACAGCGAGGGCGACATCCCACGTGCGCAGTGCGGTCTGGGCCACGCCTTCTCGCGCAACAAGGTGAAGTTCAACGTGCACCGCAGCGACAACATGATCATCCAGGCCTCGGCCCTGATGGAGCACATGGACAAGGGCGTGAACTTGCTCGGCATGCGTGTGAAGGAGTGGTACGGGTGGCACTTCCCCGAGCTGGCGAAGGAGGTGCCGGAGCCGCTCAAGTACGCGAACGTGGTGCTGCTGCTCGGCAACCGCAGCTCGCTGGAGGGCGCTGATGAAGACGAGATCAAATCGAAGCTGAGCGACATCCTCGAGGGTGACGAGGCCGTCGCCGCGCGTGTGTACGAGAAGGCGGTCACGTCGATGGGCGGGGACATGGCGGAGGTGGACTGGGACTGCATCCGCACCTTCGCGACGCGCGTCGCCTCGCTCGGCCAGTACCGTGTGTCGCTGGCGCAGTACCTGGTGGACAAGATGATGCTCGTGGCGCCAAACCTGACTCAGCTGATGGGGCAGACGATCGGCGCGAAGCTGATATCCAAGGCGGGCTCGCTGACGAACCTCGCCAAGGCCCCCGCTAGCACGATCCAGATCCTCGGCGCGGAGAAGGCGCTCTTCCGGGCCCTCAAGAAGAAGAAGGGCAACACACCCAAGTACGGCCTCATCTTTCACTCGACCTTCATTCAGCGGGCCGCGAAGGAGCACCGCGGCAAGATCTCGCGCTACCTCGCCAACAAGGCTGCGCTGGCCTGCCGCATCGACTGCTTCATGGACGCGCCGCCGACCGTCTTTGGCGAGAAGCTGCGTGAGCAGGTCGAGGCCCGGCTGAACTTCTTCGACACGGGCAACAAGCCCCCGAGCAACAAGGCAGCGATGGCCGAGGCGCTGGAGCAATACCAGCGCATTCTGAAGAAGCGCGATCGCAAGCGTGGTGCGGAGGACGACGCGGAGGAAGCCGCGGAGGTCGTCGAGGCCCCGAAGGCGAAGAAGAGCCGCAAGGAGGTGGTCGCCTCCGATTCGGACTAAGAAATGGAAAGATGAAAAGCGGGAGAAGGCGCTGGATTGTAGCAAAGACGTGTGCTGCTGCGCGTATGCGTAGGAGTGACCACACACACCCACTCACAGCTTTTATGCACGATCTGTCTTCTTTCCTTTTCTCTTGCCTTTGCTTGATGTTGTCGTCGCTGGGTGACGCAGGCCAACGTAGCCGCGTTGCCGTTTTGGGTGGTGGTGGTGGGAGTTTTGTTCGCGTGTTCGGGAAAGCTTCGCAGTCAAGCTCATGTTCTTAAAAAATGGTATTTAAATCTAAACGAAGGTTGCGAAGTGCTCTCAAGACAAGTAATGCGGTGACGCCTTTCTTGTTTTTCCCCTTGTTAATCAGCCGAGGTGTGTATGTTGTGTGTGTGTGTGTTGTCCCTCTGGCTCTTGTGTGTCGTGGGGCCCTGCCCTTTCCTCTCTCCTTCCCTCGCTCTCTTTGGTGCCATCGCGATGATGATTGCCGGGTCAACGGAGGGATGCTCGGACAGCCGTGCGACCGAACACCCGACGCACAGCCCCACTCCGCAAAAACGGCGATCGGTGCACCCGGGGGAGGGTGGAAATAAACAGCAGGGGGGGGGGTGAGGCGGAGCCGGTGGAGCCGTACGCGAATAAAATACTTAAGTGATCTTCTGTTCTTCTCTTTTCACCTTACGATAATGAAAGAAAAGTAAAACAAAAAATGCAAGGCTGTGTTGCGGACAGCGCAGATGGCGGGCAGCGGTTTCTGCAACATGCCTTCCTTTCTCTCATCGCTTCTTGGTATTTACTTGTGTTTTTGGTGATGAGAGAGTGAGAGTGCGACAGAGGCCGTTGGGGGGTTTTTTTTTTGAGGATGAGAACCGACTCCTCCCTCTTCACTCCCATCGGGCACAGCCATTCTTTTGACCGTGGACGTCGCTGCTGTCTCAGGCGTTTTTGTGTTGTCAGGTCGGGCCCACGCTAGCCGATCCGTAGAGGCGGGGTGCGACACGGGCGTCTGCTGCTGAGGAGGGACGGCGGGTGTACTTCTTAGCGCTGAGCCTAGAGGTCGCGTTTTTGTTGTCCCTCCCCCAGCGCTACCTAAATACGATGGTTGATCCGTGAAGAGTCATCTCCGTGCCTTCCACACGCACACCCACACTTGCCGTCGCCCTCTCTCTCTCTCTCTCTGCTCTTCCTCGCGACCGCTTCATTCGTCATCGACGCAGGCTCGAATTGAGGGTCGCGTTCACTCCTCTAGAGGAGAAAGGGGAAAAGTACTCCCTCACTGCCATCTCACCACATCGTTGAGCACGTCCACCAAAACCGTCCTTTCGAAAAAGAAAGCTGCAAAATATCAATTCAGAAGCCAAAAATAAAAGAAGAGTTTTTTGTCAAGGAAGGACAAATGTTCCGCGCCTCCTTGACCCTTTCTCCCGCCACCGACGCGGGCCACCGCGCGGCCCAACTGCGCAGCACACCTGCACACGCGCCTCCTCCCTCTCCCTCTGTAGAGTTGCTCCGTGATGTCTACGTGTGTGCTTCGAGTCCTGCGGTGACGGAGGAGTGGGAGGGCTGGCCGCACGCACCGTCCGCGGTCACGTCGCTTGCATCGCTCCTGCGTGTCTACAACGCCGGTCCGATGCAGGTAGGCGGCACCGCGGTGCAAGTTTTAGCCATTGGCGCGCACTGCGGCCTCTCCTGCGAGGCGAAGGCGATGGTGGCCGGAGCCGTTGTGGCGGCCCTGCGTGCACACCTCTCAACGCTTTTACGAGGTCACTGCGTGAAGGACGGAGATGAAGGGCCGAGGAGCGGCAGGACAGCCGCAGCACCGTTGACGCTGCGAGAGACGCTGCGGAAGTGCTGTCGCTTCTCGGCTAGCTCGTCGTCGCCTTCGACAAGGCCAGCGACAAGCACCAATGATGATGGTGATGCGTGTGAAGGTGCAAACGAAGGCGGAACGTGGCGTGTAACGTGGTCATCGGAGCTACTCACACGTGTGGCATCTTCCTTGGCGCAGCACAGCATGGAAGATGCCACCACCCTGACGGTTTGTCAGTGCAGGAGTGTGCTGAGCACGTCGGTTGAAGTCGGTGTGCGAGCCCGTCTGCAACGCGACGACCAACGCGCCTCCTCCGGCTGCTCGGATTTGGCAGGGGCCTTCCCCGACACGTTGCGCTGCCCCACGCAACAAGACAAGAGCAGCGGCAGCAGTAGTGGTAGAAAGGGCACTGACTTGTGTGACACCATGCTCGTACAGCTGAGGAGCTGCGCACCGGTCCGCACGCACCCTCTCAGCGTTCGGCACGCCATACACCTCGGCTGTCTGCTGTACCGCTCGCATGTCTGCTCTGCGCAGGAGCACGCAGAGGACGGCACGGAGGCCTTCAAGGAGGTGTTGATGCTGGCGGAAGCAATGCGCCATCGCCGCAGCAACAACTGCAGCAAAAAAGGAAACGAAGAAGACATTGGCTTGACACGGCTCTGGCAGCGCGCTCTCACGTCGTACCACGACAGCGCAGCGGCGGCGCAGGACGGAGTATTATTCCTCCTCACGCACAACATCGCGGTGCACGGCGGGGCACCCCTCATTCCGCTGCGCGCCGCCGAAGAAGACGCGTTCGTGCAGGTGGCGGTAGCGGCCCAGCAGGCGCAGAGCCATGCGGAGCTCGGTGGGACGGTGGCTGTGGGGGAGGCGGTGCTGGCCTCGATGCGCCTCCGCGGCAGCAGCGGTGCCTACTTCAACCACGTCTTGCTGACGCAGCAGTGGGACACGTCTCTGTGCGAAGGGCAGAGCGCCGTCATGCAGACGGTGAAGGCGGTGGAGGGCGGTGATGCGACCCTGGCGCCCGCACGTGCGGCACTGCGATGGCGTACGTTCCTGGGTAGCCGGCAGGATAGGCAGCCGCACGCCGGGGTGGGGGCCGATGCAGCGTTCAATGTTGCCACCACCCTGCAGCCAACACCGCTTCAGTGGATCCTTTACACCCTGCGCCGACAGCTCATCGTGGCCGTCGCGAACACCGCGCAGGTGATGCTGACTGGTCAGCGCTTGCATCTCGATGGCACTTCTTCCTCTTCCTTTTCTTTGTCATCGAATCCACCTACCCCGCCGTTGTCCGTCTCGTGTCTGCGGGCACACGCAACGAGCTGCGTCAAGGCACAGGCGCTGCTGCGAGGACTCATCCGGTGGCACTGCCCCTACCCAGTCCCGTTGCCGCTCCTGCATCACCACAACAGCCGCAACGGCAAGGTCATCGCGTCCGCTACAGACGTGGTGCAGCAAGACGCAGCCGAGGAGCTGCTTTGGTGCCTCCGTCTAATGGCGAAGCTGCACTTCCGCGCCGCAGCCTTGTACGGCGCTGCGGGCGATGTCTCCCGTCAGCAGGAACAGCTGCGCCGGTGGCAGGACCAGCTGCAGCGGTGGAACAGTCGCCGCGCTGCGCACTTACCGGAAGGGCGCGAGGAGACGAGCAGGGGTGACACGGCGGTGTCGTGGAGCACGTCGGTCGAGGACGTCGCGGGTCACGTGGAGGCGGCGGCGTGGGCGGTGTTCGCGAAGGAGGCCTCTACGGGCCTGCCGGTGGCTCGGTGAGGGAATCCGTTTCTGCTGCTTTGCGAAGTTTAATATATATTCCAATGTATACGAAGAAGCACGAACGAACTGTTTGAGACGGTGCTAACGTTGACGAGCATCTGTGCCTTGCGATGGATGAAAGAGCAAATAATGTTAAAGAAAAAGGGGGAGGGAGCGATCGTGAAAACGCCGACAACCGGTGCAGAACCGCACATTTACTCTCTGCCTCTCTCACTCTACCGTAATCGATACCTCTGTCTCCATCTTGATGCTCCTCCGCCTCATCCGTGCCAAATATATATGTATGTACATAGCACCCACCTCCTTTTTCTCTTCTTCGCCACTTTCGTCTTCGGCTACTTCGGATACTCCACATCCACATCCACACACACACGCACACACCGCCAAATAAAACACACGCTGCCTTCCTCTGCATTGTCGAGGACAGTAATAACTTCTACTACTTCAATTTTTACTCCCTTTCCTCTTCATAGTGATTGCTTGCTCTTTTTATCGGAGTTGTTGTTGCTTGAACCTTGCATTGCGACCGTCACCGTCCTGCTTAGAATACACCGTGCTGCACCCACCACCACCACCACCATCCGTGTTCTTGAAGGAAAGGATGACCGCCTTCTCTGCAGCCTCGCGGATCGCCGCCGTAGCCGCGGTACTCCTCCTCGCCGTTGCCGCCCTCGCCTCCGCCGCAACGGACGGGCAGACGTGTGCGGCCTCTACAGAGAACCCGCTCGCCAACCTCAACTACACCGACCCGAACGTGCAACAGTGCGTGCGAGTGCGCTGCATCGCCTCGACCGGCCTCGCGCCGACCACCTTCGCCAACGGCTACTGCAACGGCAACGCAGCCGCGGAGTCTGCCGTAGCGTGCCTGCGGCTTTACCGGGCGTACAACGAGTACTACAGCTGCGTGATGCGGGCGCTGGCGGGGTCGACAGGGGCCGGACCGGACGCGCTCGTCGCGCAGGTGAACGTCTTCATGAACACTCCGGGCTACCCTTACCACCTCTCCCCGCTCGGCTGCTACGCGTGCAATCACTTCCGCGAGACGGTCCACGCCGCGATCGGTACGACGTGCAACAACTGGACCTGCGACGCCGTCTCCTCGCAAAGCGCGGCGGCGAGCTGGTACGGCCAGCCGGGCAAGGGCTACAACCACCAGCTGTGCGGCACCGGCTGCATCGCGGTGATGATGCTGACCATTCCCTTTGCGATCGTCTCCGCCTCGATGATCATCGCGTGCAGCTGCTGCTGGCCGTCGCCGTCGCTCAAGACGACCTACGCGGAGGTGATGAAGGAGGAAGAGGAGGAGAAGCACCGCGTCCGGTCCGACGACGAGGAAGAAGAGGAGGACGAGGAAGACAGCGATGCGGACCGTGCCAACCGTGAGCCGGTGGAGGGCGACAACACGAACGGGCCGCATGAGCCGGTGGTGGCAGACAACAACGTCAACCATCCCGACGAGGAGGAGGAGGCGCACCCCGATGAGTACGTCAACCTCCGCTAAAAAGAAATGGAGATGGAGGGAGGGATGGATAGAGAGAGGCGGTAGAAAACTCCCTCTTTTCCTTTCTGTTGTTGTACTTTTATTATCATTATTTGTTTTCCTTTTAGTCGCGCGCATGCGTACCGGCGTCTCAGCTTTCATCGTTTTCACTTACCATTGATGGAGTGTCTCTTGTTCTCTTTCTCCCTCTCTCGGTCACGCAGTTCACGTCGCACTCGCACATCGTACTCGGCTCTCATCGCCGCTTGTCGTCCTCTCTTGTTTCGTGTTTAAGAGGTGGCCCACCAGTCGAGTCAGGAGTATGAGACTTCCTACATATACGTATATAGAGGATTACGACGGTGCTGTCCTTTTCTTTCCTTCTTCATTGCTGCACGAGGTGCGGCATCGGCGCAGCTGACATAAGCGTGCCATCTCGTCGGTGGAGAGAACCAGACGGGCTTTTTGTTTGTTTGTTGTTGTGGAAGAAAGCAAAGTGGAGGGAGTGACTTGATAAGGTGAAGTAAAAGAACAGCACAAAGAACGCGGCAGAGTATGAACCTCGCTCTTCTATTCTTATAAATATATCACCATTATTATTGTTGTTGTTGCTGCTTGTCCTGCACATTGCTCCTGCGAAGCCGGATGGAAGTGGGCTTTGCTCCTGTGCCGACGCGCAGCAGCGCCGATTGCATATCCAGTGTGCCCTCCTTTTCTCTTTTTTTGATTGTTTGTTTGCTGCTGCGTGCTTGCTGGTGTCACCTTGTGTTAGAGGGGACGGTGCTCGTTGTGCTGTGGTGTTGTTGTCGTCATGGTCGACTGCGTACTGTGTTCGGCGTATATTTATATGCGCCGTTGTCTGTAGATTTGCTGATGCTTGCTCATTTTACGTGTTTTACGTTATTTCTATTATTATTATTATTATTATTATTTCCTTCATTGCTCTTTCAACGGCCTCCGTTCATGTTTGTGGGTCGGTGACGGGTCAGACACCCTCCACACGCACATACGCACGCACACGGTGTAGGTGGGTACGTCGCCCACGTTTGTACGTCGATGTGAAACCAGAAGGAAAAGAAAGGAAAGGAAAAGCGCATCTCCATCTCCTCAGCTGCCAGAACGAATGGAAGTGCAAGAAAAAGGAGAGATACATGAAAGATCATTACGGCTCTAAAGATCGCTGCGGGTACGACACATCAGCGCTTTTTTTCATCGTTCGAGGTGGCGGTGGAGTTCGGCGTTACCTGTTTGTCTCCTTCCTGATTCATAGTAGTGTTTCTGTTTTTGTTTTGCTCTCTCGCTACGAGGCTCATGTCATACGCACGTAGGCGTGCTGTTCGGCATATCATCAACAGACGCCAATACCAACGGACGGGACCTGTTGCCTCTCTCTCTCTCTCGTGAGCCTTACCGGGCTATGTGCTGACGCTGTTGTTTTCTTGTCTATCGTCTCTCTCTCTATCTCTATCTCGCTCCTCCCCCCGTCTGCTCTCTGCTGTCAACTATAACTGGCACACACACACGAGCTACGTTTCTATTATTATTCTCTTGTCTGTTTTAAATTGAAGTACATTTTGGGGGGTACCCTCTTCATCGCCTCACTCAACTCTTTCTTTGCTTGTTCACGTTTATTCATACTGTTGTTGCTGTTTGTTATTCTTTTTATTATTATTGGCAGCATCGTTGCCCGCTAGCCGTCTCATTGATTATCATTAGTACTTGACGCAGCTGCTGCGGTTTTTTCGAACTCGCCTCTTTCTTGTTTTCCAATATATATTTCTTGAAACCACAAAGAGTTAACTCCCCACCGCAACCACAGCAGAGAGAGAGTGTGTGTGTCTGCAGCGCTCCATCATGCAGTCCGGCACACCCAAGGCGAAGCCCGCCACTCCGCACGGAAGCGGCGGCGGCGGCGACGTCGAGTTCCAGCAGAATCGTGAAGGCAACGAGCCGAAGGGAGCGGACGACGAGCACGAGGAGCCCTCCGGCTACCGCGAGCCGGAGCGGCACAGCGACAACGAACCGGCTGCCGGCCGCGTTGCTGAAGAACAGCAAGAAGGGGGAGCGACAGCCGCGGCGAAGCCAAACGAGCCCGTGGACGAAATAACTGAAGAGGACATGACGCGTGACTTCGATGCGGAGGTGCTGGACCTGGCGAAAGACAAGTCGCTCAGTCGGAAGGAGCGCTCCAAGAAGAAGAAGGCGCTGTTGGCGCGGCAAGCCGTGGTGCAGAAGGAGAAGGAGCGCCGCGCCGTGATTGAGCTGGACGCGAAGCTGCCGCGGCCGGACTGGTACACCAGCGACGACGACGAGGACTCCGTCTTCTCGGACGTGGAGAAGACGGAGGTGTCGGAGATGAAGGCGCAGCCGCCGGATGGGCAGGGGCAGCTGTTTCTGATTCTCTACACCGTCCTTTCCTTCGTTGCCTTCGTCTTCCACCTCGCCAGCTCCTGCCCGATTCCGTGGATGCGCGGACACGGCCGGCAGTACGGCGTGTGGCGGGCGAAAGGCGGCGGCCTGCCGGTGCTGAAGGTAAACAACATACACGACTGCTCCAACGAGATGCAGTACTGGCAGGCCGCGGCGGCCCTCTCCGTCATCTGCACCGTCGTCTCCTGCGGGGCGTGGATCAGCGGTGTGCTGCTGTGCGTGAACAAGGGCCACATGGGTGCCTCCTTTGCCCTCACCTTCTACTGCGCGGTCTTCTCCCTCGCCTCGTGGGCCCTCGTTGTCGCGCTGTACCACTACTTCCGCTGTGGCAAGGGCGTCTTGGCGAACATCGGCGTCCACCTCGATGCCGGCTTTGCGCTGACGCTGATTGCGTGGGTCTTTCATCTCGTCGCCTTCGCCCTGCTGGGTCTCCACTTCCTGCGCTACTGGACCCGCTCCGTGCACAGCGGGGAGATGCACCCGATGCGCTTCCTCTACGTGGCCTGTCTGCTCATCACCATGCTCTTCTACTGCGTCGGCATGGCGTACAACATGTGGAGCAAAGACTTCCCTCTCGTGAAGGCCTCCGTCACGATGTGGCACATCGAGGTTTACGACAAGACCACGCACCTCCACACCTTCTTGAACCGGCAGACATACAAATGCACCACCATCACCCGCCGCATGAAGGTGGTCGCTGCGTTTATTATTATGAGTCTCATTTGGATGTTCTTCGCCACCATCTTCGCCACCGGCGCGTGCTACGACGCCCGCTACATCCCCAACTCGCTCTTCTTCGGCTACCTCTGCAGCGTGTTTGCCTTGGTTGGCTGGATCACGCTCATCGCAACGCGCCACGGACACCTCTGCACCGGGGCTACGCCGGCGGGTGCGTCGGCCTGGGTGGACCTCGGCTACAACGGAATCCCCAGCGGCATCGAGAACGCGCAGATCAACTTTGACGGCTACAAGCTGAAGGAGGGCTTTGGCCTCTTGGTGGCGGGGTGGGCACTGAGCACCGTCGCCGTGGTGCTGAACACCTTCCTCCACAGCAGCTAAACATTGAAGGAATGAACATGCCAGCAAAGGCGATACATGCACACCTCCAACGCTTCTTCATCATTATTATTATTATTCGTTGACGTATGTCGCGCGTGCCTATCTCTTCTGTTAGTCCCGTCTGCAACGCTGAAGAAAGCCGGAGGAACAACAAAGTGTTGGCCGTCACGGAAGCCCCCGGTTGTGGGAGTAGACTCAAGGGAGTAGGAAAGATCCGCAATATTCCCTCTCTCTCTCTCTGTACCTTTTTTTTTTTGAAGGGGAGGGTTCGATGATAATATCTATTTGTCTTCCCTTCGCTTTCTCCGCAAAGGTGCAACGCGAAGGACCACGAAGTGCGTCGCCACGTGCGCGTTTAACTTTTTCTCTCGTTTATCGGAGGTGCCGTCATTGTTTACTATTATTTTCGCTTACTTGATTCTTATGTATCTTCTATATTGAATGGGTTGCGTAGATAAGCGCGCGCACACACACACACGCTGACGAGTCAAGGATGCGCAAAACAGACAAAGAAGACACGATGAAATGTGGTAGACACCCCCTAACCCGCCCCCCGCCCCCCCCCCCTCCTCTCCCTCCCTCGACACCCTCCACCGTATGCTGGCTGCTTCACACAGTTATCTTTGCTCTTGAGATCGGCTTCTCTGCCGCGCGCTCGCCTTGTGCTCCTCCCTTCTTTTTTCGCCCTTCACGTGCCTCCCTCCTCCCTCTTGAATAACGACCTCAAGCTTTTCCATTACACACGTGCTGTGGAGAAGGGGGGAGGTGGCGCTGTGTGTGTGTGTGTTTAGTATAACGGATACCATTGTCTTGGCAGTGGCGCATATGCCTTTGCTGCTGGTGTTTCTTTCTTTGGTCGTGTGTGCGTGTGTGTGTGTGTGTGTGTGTGTGTGTGGCTAATGGACGGTAGGAAGACATGAACTGTGCGTTAGGTGTCTTCGCTGCTGGGTTGATGTTTGGCATATACTGGCCGATGAGGTGGGATGGAAATAGCAGAAGGAAAGGTTTGCCGGGCGAAGAAAGAAAAAGAACGCGAGAGAGGAGGAGAGGAGGGAGGTGTGAATGTGGACAGAATCGCGGAGGCAACGCTAGATGTGGCTTCCACTCGAAGGAGCAGCGAAGCAATCTATCATGGTTTTATTATTATTATTATTATTATTATTATTATTATTATTATTATTATTGATGCTCCCCCGTCGTTGTATCGTCGACGTTCTCCCTCACCGTCGCGCGTGATTTCTCTCGTTTCCTTTATTTCTTTTATGTTTGGTTTTTGTTTCTCATACTCCTCGTTCAACCAGTCATGGCACGCCACTTGAAAGAAAGAGGCAAACAAGTCGGAGTAGAAGGGGGAGGTCTCTTCTTGCCTCTCTGCTGTTTTTAAATGCGTATATATCTATATATATAGATATAGATATATAGATATAGATATATATATATTCCCTCATCGTTATCATTGACGGAGCAGACGTGTTTTTTTTGTTTGTTTGTTTGTTTTCCCTCTTCTGTGGCTTTATTCATTTTTGCTCTCCCTGCTGTTGGCGTGTGTATATCAATGGGTGGCTGTTGTGGTATACAGAGGAGATTCGCGGCTGCGTGTGCGCGCGTGCATCCTCCTTTGCGGTTTTTGTATTTAACCTTTGTTTTTGTTTGTTTTACGTTCCTCTTGATGTTCCTATTGCTGTTATTAGTGGTATTGCTATTGAGAGGGTGTGGTGTGCTTGTTGGCCCGTCGATGTCAGCGAGAGAGGTACTCCCCCGCGGGGCTCCCGTAGAGAAGCGACAACTGCCAGTGGATGCGCAAGTGCGCAGAGTCAACAGAGATCAATACTATCGAGGTAGATGTTGGCTTGCTGCACCTTGTGGTGGTTGCTGTGCTTCGGTGATCTCGCTTTTCCTTTTTCTCTTTCTTCTGTGCGCCTTTACACGGAAAGCACCTCCGTTCTCCGTCGACGCACGCGTTTCATTCGTGTGTGTGCGTACTCCCATTTAAAAACAACAACAACACTAAGGAAACGAAAAGAACAGAACAGATGTGAGAAAGCAATGCTGTGCTTGCACGACGAAGTACTCCTCACGAAGTGGACGGAAGACACGCCCTACGACTACGACGTTGCTGTGTACTGCAGAGAAGCCGCGCGTTACTGCGCTGAATACGAAGACGAATGAAAATTGATTGATGGTACTCTTGTTCGTATTGAGGGGTGGACGTTTCTTTTTTCTCTTTCCCCTGCTGTTCTTGAGATGTGTGTCCCCTCCTTACGCACGAGTGTCCCGTGATGGACGGCCCGGGAAAGACTCTCGCGGGTGCGCGTGTGGTCTAGGTTGTGCGTCCGTTCGTGCCGCCGTCGATGGGACTCCATACGGTCCGCCCCTCCCCTTCCCCTTCCTCCTCTCTCTCTCTCTCTCTTTACGTCGTCTCACCAACCTTTTTTTTTCTTTCTCTCCTTCATGTTTGGCGCTGGCGCTTCCGCCGGCGTTCTGCCAACCTCCACCATCTCCATACGCTGTTCAACGAATCTTCTCCGCGGAAGCTTTAAAGAAGAAAGAGAAGAACCCTCAAGCCACTGCAAGCACCTCAACCCCGCTCACGCACACGCACCTCAACATTTTGTGTTTGGTGTCCCATACCCAATTTTATCTTTGCTTTCCCCCCTCCCCCTCCCGTTATATCGTTTCCTTCGTGAAGGCGTGCTTCTTTGCTGCTCGGTGCGTTTCCTTCTCGAATTCACAGAACCAGGGAAGGCACATACGCGGCGAAAGGAAGCGGCAGGTTGACGGCTCCCTCCCCTCTTTTGGTCACGGCGAGAAGAGAACAAAGCGAAGAGAAGGCACCGAGGCCTATTTATTTTATTTTTTTGCTATTTATACACGTTCTTGCGCATCGAGCCACCCGAGGTCACGGCAAGATGTCTGACAAGAAGGATTACCCGACCGAGGATGAGAAGGCATATCCCACGGAGGACAAGAAGGAATCTCCGGCCGAGGAAAAGAATGAATATCCCACCGAGGAGCAGCAGCCGCAGCGCGAGAACCACGAACCGCACGACGAAGACGGGGAAGAAGAGGCGAGTGTGTGCTCCTCCGCGGCGCAAGATCGCAAGGATTTGGAGGAGTGCCCGGGCGTGGACCTGCGTGCTGTACCGGAGGAACACTCCGGCAAGGTGGTGCTGATCTTCTACGTCATCTTCGCCTTCATCAGCTTCGTCTTTATGCTGACGGCGTCGTGCCCCATCCCGTGGCTGAACGACGGCAAGGGCCGCAAGTGGACGGTCTGGAAGGACGTGAGCGGCACCAAGTGGAAGGACTACCCGTGCGACCACAAGCGGGCGATGTTCCAAGGCATGGAGGCCTTCGCCATCTCCGGCTGCGTCCTGTCGCTTATCTGCTTCATCGTCGGTCTCCTGCAGCTCCTCGGCATGGGCCACATGGGCGTCACCCTTCTCTTCTCCTTTATCGATGTGATGGTGCTGCTGACGGACTGGTCGCTGCTGGTCAACCAATACCACAAGTACAGCTGCCCTGGTGAGGAGGCCTACGTGGCGCGCATTAACCGCCTCAACGCCGGCTTTGCGCTCGTCTTCTGCTCCTTTGGCCTGATGTTCATCGGCACGGTAGCGCTGATGTACTGGATGAACGAAACCTTCAGCATGTCCGAGATCCACCACGACAAGTACCGCAGCGGGGCGCTCCTTAGCACCCTCGTCACGGGTGCCGTACTGACCATCGCCACCGTCGGCACCGCGCAGACGATGTTCGAGCAGTACTATGCGAACTACACGCTGAAGGTTACCTTCTGGCACGTCGAGTTCTATCAGCGCACGACGGGCTTGTCGGAGTACTGGGGCCTCGATGCGTATCACTGCTCGAAGTTCAAGAACCAAATGCACGCGGGTGCGGCCTTCAGCATCATCAGCGACGCCTTCCTCTTCATCACACTTCTCTGCTCCGTCGCTGCCGTCTTCAACCGCTGCTGCAAGTGGCTCGCCATCGGCTTCGGTATCGCCTCCTGGGTCTTCCTGCTCATCTGCTGGGCCATCGTTGTCGGCGCACGCTACAAGACCTTCTGCTCGAGCGGCGTCGCCCCACCGCTTGTCGGCGTTCCGCTGAACACGGTCGAGCAGCGCGTGTCCTTCGAGGGCTTCGTCATCACCGAGGGTCTGGGCATGATCATCAGCGCGTGGTGCGCGATGACGCTGAACATCATCTACCTCGGCGTGCGAGGGTAAGACCAAGGCGCGTGTGTGCGTGTGAACGTGAGTTATTCTTCTCTCCCGTAGACTTCACACCACCACTAGAAGAGCACGAGAGGAGAGAGAAAGAAGGGAAAATAGAAATCGGCGCGTGGGACACACAACGAAGGTGGCCTGACGGAGGGACCTCCTTTCGCCGCGCTGCAGTAAGCAACGCAGCAGCATCGGCGCGACGGGTGAAACGGTAAGCAAAATAGAATAAGAAACAAACATCGGGCCAGGTCACCAACTGCGGTGGCACCTCCGCCTAGTAGAGCGATAACGATGCCGTTCTTTGGTTCCTCCCCCCCCCCCTCCCTCCCTCCCCTCAATGTACACACACAGACATGCCGTTTATATACACTACGTGCGTGTGTGTGTATGCTTTGGGGGGAGGGGGGCCACTGCCTTTTTTAATGTCGAGCGTTTCCACCGTCGCCGTCGATCGTTGCATGTCGTTCTCTTCTTCTTCCTTTGTGTTGTTTCCCTTGGCTTTCCTCTTCGTCTGTGGCCAAGATTGAAGGGCAGCTTCCTTTTTTCACAGATTCCCTCGAGGAATAAGTTTGTTTCTGTTGTTCCCTTTCTTTCTTTTACAGAAAAATAATTAGATGAAAAAAGAATTTCTCCTCATTTCTTCGTTTGTTAGGAATTAAGGTGAAACCGAACTTTTTCAGGAAAGGAGGAAAGAACGAAAAGCCTTCGTAAGGTTGGCGTCTTGACAGCGTGTTTGCTTTATTGTTATTATTTGCATGTGTCTGTGTGTGTGTGTGTGGTATCTGTCACCGAGGATTTTATATTTCCCCCCCATTGGTTTGCAGAGAAGAGAAGGCACCGCTGGAAGACGTGTCTTTGCTTTTCTTTTCTTTACCGCACACACACACACGCGCGCGCGCACGTCCTCCAGAGGCCAAGCAGGAGACCGGAGACGCACGCACACGGATACAAACGTAATGGGAAAAAGTCAGAACCAGTACACAGACGTACACGTAGAATTGATCAGCAGCTGGAAGACGACGGCAAAAAGGAATTCGGAGAAGGAAGAGCTTTGGACGTGTGTTTGATGTTGCTGCCTCGCAAGGGACATCGGAGGCAGCCGCGCGGTGAAGGTGTCTGGGGAGGGACGTCACAACGTTTTCCCGCCCGCGGGATACTACCGTCCGGGTGCGACACACCTCTCGCGGTTGCGTGAACTCCGGCAGAACACACACACGTGCGCGCGCTCACACGAGGAGATCTCCGCACAAAAACGCCATGTTTCGGCCTTCTTCTGTTTTTTTACCCTTTTTTTCGAATTCCGTTGTCTATCATCGTTTTGTTTTCTCGTCCAGTTTGTTCCTCGCTCTTTGTAACTTCTTTTATCATCATCATTATTATTTTTCCTCTGCCTTGTTGCGCACGCAGCGACTTCCTCGGCGAGGATGCCAAGTCCGGTGTGTGAGAGCAACCGTACTGGTATTGCTATTATATATATATATATATATTTATTTATTTATTTATTTGCTTGTTTATGTGTTTCTTCATTCGTTCTACGTTTCTATAGTGTGCTGTGGAGGCGCTTCTCCCGTGCGCGCTCTCCCCCCTCCCCTCCTCCTTCTCGGAAGTGTGTCGACTGCCCGTTTCTTTCTTTATTATGCGGCTTTCCCTACTTTCGAGCCGTGCTGCCTTCCATGAGGGATACTCATTGTCCTCTCCGTAGATGAAAAGGGAAAGACGAGCCGGGGAGGGGGGGGGGGAAGCAGCACAAAGAGGGAGGGTTCTTCCTTCCACGGCGAGTCAAACATACGTGCCACTTAACGCTGCCAGACGTGTTACACGCAGACCCAAAAAGAAAATTTCAAAGTGCGCGCAGCAACAACAACAATCACCTCCCTCCCAAATAGAAAGACAAATAAGAGATCCTTCAAAAGGAAATGGACTTTTTTGGAAAAGGAAAAGAGGCGAACGAACGCGCTTCGTTTCTCTATCTCGACAACATCACCAGCGAACGTGGTTTATTATTATTATTATTACTATTTCAGGGAGAGGAGAAAACTGTGAGGGCTCCCATGCCCGTGTCTCACGGAAAGAACCACACGCACGGCTGTTGAAGGCGTATGTGTTGGAGCGTGGGGGCACAGCGATGTTGCGGACGCAGCATGGCAGGATGATGGTATGATGGTATGAACCGCGGATGGAAAGCCTCCTTTTCCATTATTGTTCTTCATATCCGTTGCCCTCCAACCGCTACGCGCCGCATGGGGGAAAAAGAAGGGAAAGTCTCTCGCAATATCAAAAAAAGGGAAAAAAATAGGAACAGCAGCAGCTACGTCCTCTCGACTGTATATGACAGCACCTTCGACCCATTCGCGTGATAGCTTTTGTTTTGCGCCTCCTTTGTACCTCCCTCTCTTTCCATCCCTCGCGCTTTCTCTCTTTTCTTTTATTATTATTATTATTATTATTATTATTATTATTGTTAGTGCTTTCCACTGTGAAACTCTGTTCGGTTGGTGTTTCACGTGCACGTTCAACTCACTATCTTCTGTTTTGCTTCGCTGATCGTATCTCTCTCCTCCTCCCGCTCCCCCTCCCCCCTCATCGAAGCACTTCCGCCCTCTCAAGGACGGTCGTTTGCTCCTTCACCACGAGCGACGTACACGCCACTCGTGCGACCTTTGTATGGCTACTATCGTTATCTCTTCTTGATATTACTTTCCTCCTTTCGCCGCCGGCACGTGTTTATCGCCGCATACTTACCCCCTTTTTCTCTGTTGCTGTTTACTACTATTACCACCACTACTACTGTTATTATTGTTACCCTCCCTTCGCCGAGGGAGCCAAAATAAGAAAAATAAGGAAAAACACAAGTGAAGCCGAGTGTGTGCGCCATTATCTACACCTTTTCTGTTGTTGTTGTTCTTGTGTTGTACACGCTGACTTCGTGTTGCCTCTCCTCCTCCCTCCCCCTCCCCCTCCCCCCCATCCTTTAAAGCAAGCGAGAAAGTACATCGTTGTTTTCTTCCTGTTTGTATGTCCCACAGAGTGGACGGACACCCCAACGCGGCGGCGGTGGCCCCGTCATCCTCCTCCGCGGGTCCGGCCAGCACGGCGGTGGCCTTCCCGGAGGAAAGTGCCATTGTCATGGACAAGTGGCTGATGGACGTGTGCGGCGAGGAGGACCTCCAGTTCCCGTCCCACCGCCGCGCGCAGTACCCGGCGTACATCGCTCGCCTCCGCCGTGTGGCGAACACGAAGCAGTTCATGGCGAACACCTTCGACTACCCCGCCCGCTCCGGCACACGCGAGGTCCTCGTGCTGCAGAAGACGCTGGAGGCTCTTGGCGGGGAGGAGGAAAGCCTACGGCAGGAGATCAGCTGGGTGCAAGAGAACCTGACGCAGCTGCGGCGTGTACTCGATGAACGCACCATGGGAGCGTCGAGCATCGTGGAAGAGGAGAAGGCGCAGGCGGCGAAGTTGGCGGAGATGAAAGCGGAGGAAAAGAAGGCTGCGGCTGCGGCAGCAATGGCGAAACAGTCCAGCGCTCCGCCCCCACCGATGAACGCGAGCACGCAGGCGCAGATGGCTGCCCGCCAACAAGGCTACGCCCCGCTGAGTGCGTCGACGCCTGCCGTCCTGATCGCGCCTTCGCGGCCAGCGAATGCAACCACTACCACCACGTCCGCCTCTACTGTTGCTGCGTCGCGTGTGGCCGGCACGCCGCTGCCGATGCATGACGCGGACGACGGCGCATCCGTGGGGAGCAGCGCCGTCTCCTCGCGATCCGCGGCGGAGAGCAACACGTTTTCCGCGGTGGCCCGGGCTGCCCGGCGGGCCGACTACGAGAAGAAGAAGGCGCTCTCGCTGCGATACATGGCGGAGGTGCAGAGCAAGACACAGGCGACGGCGGCGCAGCGCAAAGAAGTCGAAGAGCGCCACGCCGGCCTGCTGAGGGAAAAGGATCAGTTAGACAAGGAGTACGCCGCGCTGCAGACGACGGAGGCGCTGGTGGTGGCCCGGCATGAGGAGGCAGAGGCGCACGCGCATGAAGAGACCGCGCAGCTCACGGCGGAGGCCGCGGCGTACGCGGGGGCGGAGGCGGCATTCGCCTCCGTGTGGGATGAAATGGAGATGGAAGCAACGACGGCGGAGGCACCAACAGCCACCACCGCAGCAACTCCAGCTGCAGAGGGGGAGGAGGAGCGTTCAAGCGACCCACCACCGCTGCCGGAAACTGCAGTGCCGGGCCAAGGCGATGAAGAGGAGCAGGCGTTCCTCGCCGTCTCTCCGTCCGACGGCGGCGCGGCCGCCGACGCCGCCGCCACTGCCACCGCCTCCGCCTCTCTCGCCCCGGCCGAGCACGACGAGTCGCCGCCGGAGGTGACGCTGCACACGCACGGCCCTCCCTCGCACGGCTCCCAGTCCGTGGTCTCTTCGTCGGCGTCCTCTGCCCCACCAACGCCGCGCTCCCCGCCGCCGGTGGAGCGTGTCTTGCTGACCGACGGCGACAACGCGGAGGCAGCAGAAGAGGAGGACACACACGTCGAAACGACGGTGCAGGAGACGCGCGCGTCAGCCAGCCAACCAGCGCAAGGCTCATCCTCAACAACAGCAGCAGCGGCGGCGATGCCCACCGCGAGGGCCGACAACGAGGCTCGGCGCGTCTACTTAGAGGAACTGCGTCACCGCCTGTCGGAGCTCGGCGCGGCGGCGCAGGCGTGCCGCCGCCAGCTGCTCAACACGAGCCAGACCCACATGGGTCGCTTCCGGCAATCCCAACAGCGGCTCCGGGACTGGCAGGACATGGCGGCGCAGGCCAGGACGACCGAGGAGCAGCTCCGAGGGCAGGTGGAGGTCATCACCACCGTCCTGCAAGACGGCGCGGCGCGGCTCGACATGGGCAGCGCCGAGAGCACCTACGCGGCGCAGCTGGCAAGGCTGAATCAGCTGCTGAAGGAGCGCTTGTACGAGACGTTCCAGTACTACGTCGGCGGGGGCGAGGAGGCCGCGGTGGCGATGATGTACGACGCCAACGCGGAGGAGGAGCTGCGGGGACTGCATCGGCCCTCGCCCTCAGCGGCAGCGGGCGGCATGACGCCCCTCCGCGGTGTTGGCGGCGCCTCCTCCTCCTCCGCGGTGTCCTCGGTCACGCCGACGCGTGAAAGTTCGGTCTCGAGCGCGTATCATACTCCTGGAGGGACACACATGACGGGCGCGTCTACCAGTGCGGTGCCGCCGACGTCGATGAATAGCGGCTTCGATTCCCCGCATAAACACCGCAGCCGCTACGAACTCGTGCGTCACCTGCAGCGCTGGGAGGCCGCGCTCTTGGCGGATCGGCTCGCTATCTTGAAAGCCGCGAGTATGGTGCCCGGGCCCTTCAGCGGGGCCGGCGCCAACACGCGAAAAACAAGGGGGTTCACAGCCGCGCGGTGCTATCAGGAGTTGCGGCACCTGCTGCTTCAGCCGAAGCCTGCAAATGGATCAAAGGCGTAATCGAGTGATGCTGTCTTCTGCTATTGTGGTTTTTTTTTCTTTTAGAATCATAACAAATATGTCTGCAGATTTACTAACGTGAGGATTACTGTGTTGATCCCCCCGCTGCCGCGCATTGTGGAACCTACGCGCCTGCGAGATTCACTTGTCTTCTTTGGCAAGGGCAGGGGGAGTTGTTGCTGCGCTCCGTTGGTAAGCAACTACTGTTGCTCACTTCGCGAAGAGTTTTCTTTCATGAGTGTGAGGCCGTCATACACGATTGGGTTGTTTTGTTTTATCTTTTTGCTGATGACGTTGTAGTAATCGCCGGTGTCGCCTCTCATCCACATGTGAAGTGGGTGTCCGCGTGCGTGCATGCGGGTGTGTGTGTGTGTGTGTGTGTGTGCGTGTGATTGGCGTAGACAACATGGTTTGCTTCTTTTCTTTCCTCCCTTTTTCTTGTTTGTGTTGTCCGACGTCATCTCCGTTATTCGCCGCTTTTCGAGAATCGATATACATCAAAGAAGTAAATAAAAGAATAGGAACACGAATACAGTACGAGGCGGCTTTGCTGGACTCAGGTGCCCTTCTCGTTGTTGCAGCGGCCAGCGGTGTTGTGAAGATCGTCCACAGTGGCTAAACACGAAAGCAAATACACGCGACTCGTACCGTAGGTCAGAGGAGAGCCCGTCCCTTCACTCCCTGGACGTGTTACCGCAGCAGTGGATCATGACGCACCTTAACTTCCGTCAAATCTATCTCCTTTGATCTACTCTTTCGTAGTTTCGGAAAAAGCAACTCGAATAGCAGTAGGAGCTACAGTGAAGGACCAAAACACATTCACACAGCGATAAGAAGCATGCCGATCCCCGCGGCATCCTCCCGCGTGTCCATGGGCGCGTCCCACCGTGTCCGTCCGTCGGTCCTGCCTGCCCTGCGCCGCTTCGCCGCTGCCGCGCCGCCTCGCACCGTGTCCGCCGTCACGCCCTTCGTCGCACCTGCGTTATCGCTCCAGCGGTCGTGCAAGGGCGACTACGGCTTCAACGTCTTTCATAACTCAAACCCGCAGCACGGCGGCAGCTACGCGCGACACGAACGGCGCATGCGCGATGACGAGGTCGAGGACTTCTTGAAGTCTGTGAAGCATTGGACACCGGTGTACGACAGCCTCGCCGAAAGCGATCGCTTGGATGGCAGCCCTGTCCACACGGACGGGGTGGAGGCGGCAGCGGAGGAGAACCAAAGCGAGGACGCCGCTGCATCACCGTCACCGTCGCTGCACATGGGCGAGGAGGCCATCACCCGCACCTTCACCTTCGAAACCTTTCGCGACGCCTACCTCTTCATGGGTCGTGTCTGGGCCTTCTGCTACGGCAGCGACAAGTACCCGCACGTCACCTGGGCGGGCACGTCTATCACCGTCTACCTTTACTCGCCGTCGTTTCGCGGGTTGAGCAAGCGGGAGGCGCGGGTGGCCGCCTTCCTGAACGATCAGTACAACATGGCTCGCAAGAGCAAGCAGCAGCAGCGGCGCATCATCGACGGCGTCGTGCAGACGGCGGCGGTGGGGGAAATGGTGGGGGAGGAGGTGGCGCAGGCGCTGGCGCGGCGGCACGCCCGACGCACAGCACCGCTGAGGGAGGTGGTGGAGGGGCCGGCGAAGTGGAGGGCCTTGATGGCCCGTGAGCCGCCTGTAGGGAAGGCGACGGAGGACGAGTTTCCTGTCCAGCCGGCTGGCCGTCACCGTCACGATGGTGACGCGTAGAGGACGAAAGAAAATGCATGTTTTCCAAGTTTTCAATGGCACGTCTTTTTGGTGGAAAAGACAAGGAGGAAGAGCGGCCTGGCCTCCGATGCGCTCTTGCTGCGGTATGTGACAGTTATCGACCTATCTTTCTTTCTTCTAATCGCATACATACTCTCCCTCTGTGTGGGTGTGGGTGTGGCTGCTGAAGTGCGCTTTGATGCTCTCACGCACGCATACAACAAATACACATGTATATATATATAAAGGGACAACGGTGTCAGTCTGATTTAGCCGACGGCCGCACGAGAAGACAGTCGCAGAGAGAAACTCTTACTGGATCTTCTACATGAAAAGAATTCGCGGGCTGTGACCGAAATCGCTTTCACGGACGTGGTCGCCGCAGCATCCTCGGGTCTTGCCTCAACGGCCGTTGGCACTCCTTGTACTTGCGTTTCTTTCGTCTCTCCCTCCTTCTCTTTCTTCTCGCTGCCGCACCACAAAGGTCGTTCATTTATTTATTGGTATTTCTTTGTAGTATTTCTTTAAGTTATCGAGGTCCGGTGCGTGTTTTCGTGAACGCCCTCGCCACAGTGAAAGAGAGCGTCGTGGAATCACAGCAGTCGGCTGCGTGTCCGCTATCGTTTTCCCTTTATTCCTATAATTTATACATCGCCGCCGCCGCAGCAGCAGCAGCAGCTTGCACCGCCAACACCTACTCACTAGCATTCTGCTCCAGCAACTTACTGAGCAAAACGATAAAAGGCACGAGAGCAAAGATGGTCCACGCTCCCAACTGCGATGACTTGGTGCACAGCCGCCCCTTCCCCCTCATTCTCAAAGTTCTGAATATCATCGGTGCCTTCGGCTGCGGCACCTACGCCCTCTTTCTTTTCATCCAGCACAGGTGGGACAGCATCCGCTTCTTCGTGGCGCTCATTTACCTCCTGGCCTTCTCCATCGTGATCCCGGCGGCGGAGGCGGGTCTGATGAAGCACCCCCTGCTCTCCTTCTTCGCCCGCTTCCTCGTCTCCCCGATTGGGCGCGCCTTCCTCTACATCTTTATGGGCGGCGTGATCCTCGGCAACGGGATTGGCGGGTGGGTGATCGGCATTTACCTCCTCGCCATCGGCGTGTTGAACGTCGTTGCGGCGTGCTTCCTTCGTGAATAACTGCAGTTTCTTGCGCATAGAGACGGTGTCATTGTCACTCGGGGTTCGAGAACTTAAGAAAGAAAAATTCGTTCAGAGAACTCGTCTGCTTCGTTCGTTTGCGTGTTGTTGTTTTTTAGAGAACAAGAGACAGCTGTGAGACTCTTTGAGGGGGCACCTTAACGGAAGAGAATGCTTCGGCGAAGAGGCGAAAAGCTCCTCCTAGGTATCGTCGCTGTGGGAGGGAGGGAGGGAGGGGAACCTGTTGCCTCCGTCAGCGTTGCCGCCTTCTCTGTTTCGCATGCGTGACTGGGAGTCGTTTCCTCTTCTTCTTTTCTTCATGCGCCGTACTCCCCCGTCGGGGAGTGTTTCCACTTCATATTTTCCTTATTCCCTTTGCTTTGCGTTGTGTTGCTGGCAACCTATGAAAAAAAAAGTTGAAGCTTCAAATTGCCTTCACGCGCATCGACGGCCCCAGCGCCAAGGAAGGGAACGCCGATCCCATCTTCTGCTTTGTTGTTGTCGTAGGAGGCAGAGGAGACCTGAAGGCGGTTCTGAGAGCAGTCATGTTTCGCATTCCTGAGACGTACGGCATATATACATACATTTGTATTGTATGTACGGCCGAGCTACGGGCACGTGGTCGCTGACGTTGTTGTCCGCCGGTCAACATCAGCAAATGTACAGCAGCGGGGAGGGTGTATATATGCATATGTATATGCATTTCCTCTCTCATGCAGCAGAACGAGATCATGACGACAACGACAAAAGAGAAAGGCCTCGTCTTCAGCGGTCGAGCAAACAAACGGCGACGCCCACACTCATCGTGCTTCTCTCTTACCTTCCTTTTTCTACAACTTTCTTACCGGCATTATAACGCACGCCCAAGTGTTTTTATTCATATGATTGTTGTCTGTAAAACCGTAACTTTAAAAGAAGAAATAACCGTTTAAAAGAAACAGAACTTCTAAGACATATAATTGCGTCTGTGTACCCCAACAATGTCATCGCCTCCACAGAATGCGCTGGAGCACCAAAGCAGCAAACGCCGACGACGCGGCAGCCGCTCCCTCTCCTGCTCGCGTGACGCGCACGCGGAGCGCGCAACAACACCGCAGCAATCACCGGCACTGCGGCCTGCCGCCGCGGCAGCCGCCACCGCATCACCGCCGCTGGCGCCTCGTCCCTCCATGTCTTCTTCCCATTCTTCGCGGAGTGCGTCCGTGTCCCTGCGCCCATCGCGTACGTCTCAGCCATCTGCTGAGGCCACCTCCGGCAGGAAGCGAAGGAACCGACACAAGGAGGCCCGTCAAGAGGAGACGGCGAAGAAATCGCTGCCAACTGCAGCTGCCCCTCATCTCGCCGATCAGAAAACTCATGCGGCACCGCACAGCCTGCTGGAGCGGCTGTCCGAAGTGGAAGTTCAACTGCAACTCGAGCAAGACCGCGCCAGGCGCACCACCCTCGCCCCCCGCGACATTGCCAACTTCATCCTGTGGAGTGTGCCGGCCCCGGTACCGCTGATCGAATCACCGCGCATCTTCTTCATTCGCAATAAATCACACGTCCGCAACGTGGTGGTCATCTACGTGAATGGGTGGTCCTACGATGAGCTGCTGTGCACGGGCGTTGGACTGCCGAGACCGGCGTCATCGGCGAGTACGAGCGACACGTCGCAAGGAGAAATGAACGGCGTAAAGCGCAGCAGTTTTGCTGGTGAAGACGAGAGCGAGGAAGGCCACGGCCACGACGCTGCGTGGGATAAGCAGCTCTGCAGTTCCATGCTCCGTGCGGTGCGCGAGGGTCGCTGCTGGGCTCGCCCCGGTCGTGGCTCCGGCTGCGCCGGCGGTGTTCAGTACTGCCCCCTCCTCATCCCAAGCACGCGGAATGAGATGGAGAAGGACTTGTGGTGGCGCAACGACGCGCCGCGTCGCGCAGGTGGCGGAAGCGGTGGCGGCGCTGCAGCTGGTAGTTCCTCCTCGACGGACGTGCCTCCGAAGGCGTATCATCGAGCGGAGCACACCGACAGCGACGGGGTTGCGCGGCACCACGTCAACACTCCCACGAGTGCAGCCCAGGGTGTGGGGAGCTTGTTTCACCGTGCGTTGCAGGCGCACGCACTGGGCACAGGCAACAGGAAAGTGACGGAGGAGGAGGACGGGGCGACGACTGCTGCTGATGCTGCTTCCGCTGCGTCTTCACCAACGTCGATGACGACGTCCGACGCATTTCGTGAGCATCAGCACCTCTGGCAGGACGAGGCGTTGCTGATGCGGTACGCGTTGAAGCTGCCGGCGCACGCGACGGAGTTGACGGAGCTGGGGTTTACATTGACACCTCCTCCCTCTCTCCCTGCTCCTTCGTCGGGGGAAGCAGAGACCCGGCGCTCACGGGACAGCGAGGTGGAGGAGGGCACGACGAGCCAAAATGCCGTCAACGCCACGGAAGCGTGGACCTGTTGTGACGCGCCGTCTTCCTTGTTGAAGGACACGCTGGCAAACGGAGATGGTGTTGATGATGAAAAGGAGGAGGGCGCCGCTCTACAGCGTCCGCAGGGCCGCCGTCGCCCGAAGGTTTTTGCGCTGGATTGTGAGATGGTGCAGGTGGAAGGCGGCGAGAGCGCCTTGGCGCGGGCCACGCTGGTGGACGTGCTCACCGGGCAGGTGGTCCTCGACCTCCTCGTCAAGCCGCAGCAGCGCATTACGGACTACCTGACTCGGTTTAGCGGCATCGATAAGGCGATGCTCGACCCCGTCGTCACGACCCTGGCGGACTGTCAAGAGCAGATGAAGCGGTACATTGACAGCGACACGTTCGTGGTAGGGCATAGCCTGGAGAACGACTTCAAGGCATGTAAGCTAGTGCCGAACTGCAGCGTGCTGGACACGGCGTGGCTCTTCCCGCACCCCGCCGGGCTGCCTTACAAGAACGCCTTGCGCTTTCTCGCGCAGAAGTATTTGAACCGTCGCATCCAGCAGGGCTCGCACGACAGCGCTATCGACGCGCTGGTGAGCGCGGAGCTGGTGCAGTTGAAGCTACTGCACGGGCCGTCGTTTGGGGTGCGTCCTCGGGTAAGTGTGCTCGGCCTGATCACATCAGCGGCCGGTGACGGTGCAGAAGCGGCGGAGAACAGCGTAGCAGCCCGCAAAGGGCCCGTGTTGGATGTGCAGGTGCGTCTCTTCGAAGACGCCGCCATACTCACGTCGCTTCTCCCCGCCGCGCCGACGGCCCCCTCACACGGCTCGCACCCGCCCACCCCAGCAACAGCCGCATCCGCGTCTTCTCCTCCTCTTCCCTCGTCGTCTCCGCTGTCGTCTGTACCAAACGCGCAGGTGGGCCGCATTGACGCGGTGCCCGTCCGACACGACGAGGACGCCATGCGCAAGGTCGTGCGTGCGCTGCAGCACCGTGCCCGACAACTGCACGTCGAAAGGCAACGTCAGCAGCAGATGGAGAGGTGTGTTGACGGTGCGCAGACGGCCGAAGAGGAAGAGCAGGCAGAGGAAGCAGCAAAGGTGCCGCCGAGCTTCGGCCTCTATTGGGTACAGCTGGCCCAAACGAAGGTGGACGTCGTGCTTCGGGGCCGCCAAACAGCTGGCGACGCATCAGCAGCGCCTGCGTCGTCACCCGACAACGCACATCTCGAAGAGCAGGATCAGCAGCAAGAGGATACGAATAACAGTGTCGATCCTTCTTCCACTGCACCAGTGAAGATGCCCACGCCACAGCAGCACACCGCGGCGCAGTACCGCGTCGTGCACGACACGAATCGCCGCGTGCTGCGCATCATCGAGGCCTGCCCAGACGAGACGCTTGTCTTCGTGCTTACCGGACGCTGCACCGGAGCAGCCGGCGGCAATCACTTCTCGCGTGCGCAGGGCGCCTGCTTTGCTTTTGTGAAGGACAGCACGGCGACGGGACCTCGCGAGGAGGAGCTAACACGGAAGCCGGAAGAGGGCGACGGGCGCGAGCCGGAGAAGACACCCCGTGCAGAAGCCGAGGTCGCGCTGCACGACAACACCACGCCGCCTGCGTGCCAGCCGCAATGAAGACAGAAAGAGGCGTATGTTCATTCTGCCGGCGTTGTTTGTTTCCTCTGCGGCAATGAGGAGAAGCGCCTCTGCGAAAGAGGGAAGGAAGAAGCGGCCTACGCGCAATACGTTTAAAATATAACGAGAAAGGGAAATTGTGAAATGGCTCAACAGCAGCAGCAGCAGGGGCGGCAAAAGAAGGAGAAGAAGCCCAGAGACGGCACGAGGAAAGTACTCCAACGTGCCAACCGACATCGTTTGATTGCCTCACCTCTCTTCTGGGTTTCTGCTTCTTTCTTTATGAGCAGTTTCTGTTGGGGTGTAATGCTGTACTCGCGCCGCATTGGCCGCCGTCGTGGACACGGGCACGCCCCTGAGAGCTCTTCACTGCGCATCACGCCTCACTTTGATTTTTACTTTCTCTCAAACCGCCTCTTCCTTCTCCCTTTGCCGGTCACACGAAACGGGCTGAACTCGGCCTTCTTCACCCTCTGCTTTTCCACGCACCAGCGCTCACGTATGAAGGCTGTATCTCACGCCATTTCAACTGCCCTCTTGTTGTTTTGCTTCTACATGTACACTATCTCCACAAAGCCATTTCTTATAACTACGTGCTCCTTGTGATTATCTTGTATTCATTATTTACTATCAGCAGTGCGGCCTGTGTAAATTTTATGTACGCAGGAGGCACAGCCGAGTCTCCGCAGTTCGCCATGCAGTCCACACCGGCCCCCTCCACGGCGGCCAACAAGTACACCTCCGCCGACGTACCCCGCAGCGAAGATGACGTAACTCAATACGTGCTCTACGATGGACTGCCGAAGTCGGGCCCGGCGGTGCGGCACGCCCGGGAGCGGCAGGCGCAGGCGTACGAGCGGTTTACGCACCGCATCCGCGAGCGGGTGGAGGCCGCGCACGCCATCGTGCTGTCCGCCAACCCCCTCTCGCTCTCTGTGATGGCCTCCCAGCTGCGCATGTACCGCTGGAAGGTGACGGAGGCGCAGACGCTGCTAGAGGCGACGGCGCTCTTGCAGGACTTCGTGTTGGACACGTCAAAGCACGGGTACCGGGTGCGACGACGACCCGCCGCGCCGCTGGGGCAGAGCCGCTACGCCTACGGTCGCGGAAAGCACGCCTTGATGCGCGTTGTCCAAGAGGAGCGGGAGAAGCTTGCAAAGGAGTCTGGGGGCCTCTTTGGCGCGTCGGCCACGTCCCCCACGGGGTCCAGCAGTCGCATAAGGGCAGACCTAAAAGACACCGCTGCTGCAGCGGCGGACATCATTGCTGCGTCCGCACGACACCCTACCACCGCAGCCGCTTTGCCAGAAGCCCACGACGATGATGACGGTGTCAGCGCACCAGACGAGGCAGGAGAGCTGTATGAGGAGCACGAGGAGGATCGGCTGCCGCTGCCGTCACCCGATGCGCTGCCCCGCCTCGTGCTGGTGGACAGCTTCACGCATGAGGACTTCGCCGACATCGCTCGCCACATCCGTTTTGTGGACAACGAGCATGGGCTGGAGCTGCTGCTCATCCTGCTGCTTCCAACCGATCCGGAGACGGCGGCCGTGGACACGCAGGGCGCCGGCTGCGTCATCACCCCCGCGTTTACGACAACGATGGACGAGGCGTACAAGGCGGGCTACGACCTGGTCTTGGCCCACAACATGGACAATCTTCTCGTGGGGATGCTGACCTCCGCCTTCGTCTCCTCCGTCGGGCGGTGGCGCAACGATGTCCGCTCCAAAGCGGCGGTCGGCAATTACATGAGTGTGCGCAACGTCCTCCTCGGTGGACTCGACACCGCCTCCCTGCAGCAACTCGTGTGGGACGACAAGGTTGATGATGCAGAGGTGCTGGAGCTGCTCGGGGCGCAGTCGCTGGCGATGCAGGGCGATGCGAAGCGCTACGGCGAGGCCAGCCGTCAACTGCTCGGTCAGCAGCAACAGCAACAGCAGCAGCAGCAGCTGCACCACACAGGAGGGAGCAGCAGCGGCGAGGACGAGGACGACGAGGACGGTACGGATAAGAAGCTAAAGCGAGTCGCCTCGTCCATGATGAGTCACGTGCCGCGGCTGCGCAGCCGCCCCACGAGCGTCGCCCACTTCGGCGTGCGTCTGCCGGCCGATCCGGAGCGCGCGCGGGGCCTGCTGGCCAACTTCGGGAGTACGAAGGACGTGTTGGGCGGTCTAATGGAGGCGCGTGGTGGACGCCGACGTCGTCAGTTCGACGGCGACGGCGTGGGCGAAAACGCAGACGAGGCCGATTACAGCATGGACGGCCTCGGCGAAGATCACCGGATGCTGCGCATCGCACTGGAGAAGGAGATGGGTCGGCTCTTGGCTGAAAACGAGGGGAAGCAGACCACGATTGATGAACTGCAGAAGGACGTGGAGACGCTGCACCGCACCGTCGATATTCTGAAGCAGCACTTACCGCGAAGCAGCGGCGGCGGCGGTGCAGGTGGCAGCGGCGTCGGTGGGGACCTTGGCAGCTTCAGCTCCCGCACCTACCCAGAGCGGCCGGACAGTGCGTCGATGATGCACCTAAGCAAGGAGCAGCAAATCTACATCTTGAAGGAGCGCCTCGAGGCGGCGAACGATCGCATTTCCGTCCTCTTGAAGGACAGCCACGGCGCGGAGCACTCATCCGACTCGACGGCGACGATGCCAGGCCGCGGTCGAGGCGGGACGGACCGCCGGGGACGTGTTGGGATTGGTGTGCGCGGGGGGTCGTCCTCCCCCGCATCCAGGCGTGCCACGGCCGGCGGCGCCGCACACTCCCGATCGCTGAACCTGTACCGACGCCGCGCCGGCGAAGCCTACCAGGCCGCCCGCGAGGCGGAGGTGATGGCGCTGCACGACGACGACGCCTATTACGCCAACATCACCCTCGGCGAGCTTCCACGGACGAGTCAAGGGGACACATACGGTGCTGGTGGCAACGGCGGTACGTGCCGGACAGAAACCCCGCTGGTGCAGCGTAAGGAGCGGGAGGCGACGGACAAGGTGATCAACTCGCTGCAGACGGAGCTGCGGCTTCTGCAGGGCCGCCTAGACGACCTGCCCGACGACGATGATGGTTATGATAGTAGTCGCAACGGCGACGTGCAAACGCGCATGGTGGCGCACCTGCAGTCGGCGGTGGAGCGGCTGGAGGTGGAGCGGCAGCGGGTGCGCCACCTGGAGGAGCTTCGCCAAACGGATCAGCTGCTGCTCACGCACGCCGTGCGCCTCAACGAGCATGCGAAGCGGCAGCTGAGTGCGGCGCGGCGGGCGGCAGCGGAGACTCGTCGGCAGGGATCTGCCGTTAGTGCTGGCGGTGAAAGTGCGGGTGCGGGTGCGGGTGCGGGTGCTGACACGGAAGGCATCGACAGCAGCAGTACGAGCGTGGGAAGACGAAGTCGCCGCACCGGAGACGGCGCAGCGCGCACCCGCTCTCGTAAAACAGAAGCCGCGGGAGGAGATGAAAGCGATGAGAAGGAGCGCGCAGGACCGCAAAAGGGCGGAGCGGCGCCGCCAAAGGCCAAAGGGAAGCGGCGGGGCCCGGCAGAGGCGAGCCTCCTGCAACCCGAGCAGGTGGAGGGCCTCATTGCGGCCGCCGTCACCGACGCCGTCACGGCGCGTAACCGCGTCTTTCGTCGCCAGCTTGGTGCGCTGGTGCAGACGTGCAGGGCGCAACTGACCCGCATCGTGCTGAAGCAGCAAAAACCCCGCACCGACGCGTACCTGCAGCTGCTGCGGGAAGAGCTAGAGCAGGCAAAGCGCGACCAGCGGGGTGCCGTCATGCGGCTGCAGTTCACGCTGAGTCATCTACGGCCCGACCAGTACGACACCGCCAGCATCCCGCGCAGCGAGAAACGCGGCCGCATGAGCTACGGCGGTGGTGCTGGCGTGAGGGGGGAAGCGGACGGCGCCGACGCAGAGGGCACGGATGGAGATCAGATGATCCCGCTGTGTGCCGTGACGGACGACGAGGTACGTCACGCTGCGGAGCGCATTGCACGTGAGCACGCCGCCTACGCCCTACGCGCGGCCTATATGACCAGCGAACTCCAACGCGTGCAGAGGGCCCCCGAGGTCGTACCGCCGACTGGTGCGGCTGCCCCGGGATCGCGTCCGACATCGGCCTCGCTTGCCTCCCGCGAGCAGCTTCATCGGGCTCTTCAAAAAGCCACACAGCAGGTGAAGGAAGTCGTTGACGGTGGGAGTCCGGTGCCGACCTACCTGGACGCGGTACGAGCCGAGATGGAGGCGGAGCAGCGCCTCAGCACGTGGTACGACGTGGACTGCGCACAGCTCTTCCGTGCGCCGCCGCCAGTGGTGCCGTCGTCGACTAGCTGCACCGTGCCACCGGCGCCGAATCTCGCGCTGGTGCCCACCAAAGTGCCGTCCGCAGAAGAAGGCGCGGTGCCGCTGCGCCTGGCGGACGTCGACGGCGGGGTGCGGGATGTGGCAAACTTGTACGCGACGGTGCTACGCAGTTTTATGGCGCTTGGCGAGGGCTGGGTCTTTGGGCTTAAGAGCAGCAGCAGCAGCAGCAGCAGCAGCAACGATGTCAGCGGCGGCATCGTCCGTAGCACGACTCGTGCGGCGGCGGCGGCGGCAGCGGTTGTGCGGCCGGCGCGTCCGGCGAAGGAGGGTAAATCGCGCAAGACGGGCAGCGCTGGCAAAAAGCGGCGTGAGAAGTCCATCGAAAGTGGCGCAGAGGAGGACTTCGATCTCGAAGGCACGGACGAGGACTCGAACCGACCGCTGACCGCGGCGATCAAGGAGCCCTTGTCCTTTCAGCAAGCACTGGCGCAGCTCCCGGTGGCGACGGGCGAGGCAGCGCAGTACGAGGGGCAGCTAAGCGAGCTTTACACCGCGGAGGTCCCGTACAGCGCGGCGCAGCAGCGGCTCTACGAGATTTTGCTCCGCGCGTACCAACAGCATTGCATCAACCCACTGCACATGGCAACGCTGGAGACGGCCGTGTTAACCGCCAGCGACGCTCCGTTGTCGGCCACCGAACCAGCAGCAGCCGCGGAGCACCAAAACCAACTCCTGCCATTGCGCCTGGCAACGGCACACGCACAACACCGAGAGGTGCTGGCGCTTCTCCAGCTCGTGGCCCCGACGGCCACACCGGCCCTGCGCCGTCTAACGCAGCAGGTGCGGCAGGCGCAGCGCCTCGTGGAGCAGGAGACGGCGTCCGCACCGCCACACACGTCGGCGGCCTTTTTGTCGGCTGTCGATGCGGCGCTGCTTGGGTGCGTCGTGGACGAGCTGCGCTGGCAGCAGCAGTGGCGGCGCGCCACGACGTCGACGGCAGCGGCGGCAGCGGAGGTGAACGGGGCCGCTGCCGCACCACCGGCGGAGAACCCCCAAGAGGTGCTGCGGAAGGCGTTGGTGACGGCCCGAACGGCGGGCACCCCCGCCCACCTCCTGCCTCTACCGTCGAGCGACCTCGATGAGGCGGCGCCGTCAGACGACGTGCGGTTGGTGGAGTACTACACGGCCTTCTGCGCCGCACGCGCGCGAGCGGCACACGCCGCTGGTGGGGCCGCAGGACTCTCTGGAAACGCTAACGGCGGCGGCGGCAACGATGACCTCTTCGACCTCAGCGGTCTCCCAGCTGTGCCGCTGAGCAGCGCGGAGGCCTACCAGCGCCTTGCCACCCTCCTGCCAGACCGCAACGCCTCAGCAGCAGCCGATGGCGCGGGGGGCGCCGGTGGTACAGTTGCTCGTGAACTCGCTGCGTACTTCAGCGCGCGTCGCCCCGCGGCCGGCAAGGCGGGCGACGGCACGGCAGCTTCGGCAGAGGACGACGCCGCCGCCTTCTTGACGGAGATCTACCTGGATGACGTGCGCGGTGGCCTCGACGGAGACGAGGGAGGTGATGGCGGCGCCGTGGAGGAAGAAGACGCGAACCTGCAGGCGATCCGCCGACTTCGCATGGAGCTGGAGTACATGGAGGTGATCAAGAAGCAGCGGATGGAGGAGCTCGCCTTGCGGTGCGACTGGCGCCTGCGCGGGCGGCTACACGGAGATGGCGGGGCGGACGCGTTGCCCTTCCCAGGCGGTGTCCCGGACGGTGCGGACGGCGGCGCGGCCTACCCTGCGGTGAACCCGGAGCGGCTGAACTTCATGGTAAAGTCCGGCACGGCGGCGTGGTACGGCATGGAGGCGGCGAAGCGAGTCCGTGCGATTCTGCGCCGGCGTGCCCGGCCAGATCAGATCATCGTGGGCGGTGGTCCCTACGGCGGCGGCGTCGGTGTGGAACTGAGTCGCCGCACGGCGCAGCCCCCCGTCATGCCAACATTACTCGGCAGCGACTCCCCTCGCACGGCGGCGGCGGTGGCGGCTGTCGCAGCCAAGACGCGAAAGAAGAACCATAACAGCAGTGGCGGTGGCGGTGGGGACGGCGGTAATGCTAATAGCAACGACTCCGGTGAAGACGAGAACGGTTACACGGTGGAGGATGAGGGCGATAGCCGAGCGCAGCGATACGAGCGCAGGGGATCGCCGTCGCCGCTGCCGCCGCTCTCCTCGTCCCTCCAGCACCAGCAACAGCAAAGTAAAGCATTTACCTCCCCTGGTGTAGTGCCGCTGCCGCTGCTGCCCCAAAATGGGATGCCTCGCAGTCAGCGGCAGCAGCAACAGCAGCAACGACCCGGTCCCCGCGCGAACTTCGCAACGTCGACGCCACCACCGCCGCAGCGGCAACAGCAATCGGACTTCGACGGTCCACCACCGCAGCCCTTCACTTACATGTCCCCGCGAGACGCGGTCAACCTCGGCGCCTTCACCAACCTTACGAGTGGCTACAACGGCGGCAGCAGCGCCTACCTACGCGGCTCGGCCGACGACCTCATCAGTCGCGTGACGGCCTACCGGGAAGAGCTGACGCGGGCGGCGGGTCGTGTCTCTCCGATGACCACGACCACCTACGCGAATGGTGCCCCGTTCTGTCTCCCCTTTGCGAGCCTGCCCGGCACGGGAGGGGCGGCAGCAGCGGGGGGAGGCGCTGGGGTCCGTCCGCGGCCTCCGCTGCCGCAGCAGACGTCATGGGTGTACGGCCTACCCGCCACGGCGGTGACCTCAATGGTGCACCAGCAGAGCACCGTCGACCCGCAGCAGCCACGCGACACAGTGCTCTTCATGCCGCGTCGCACGCGTTCCTCCATCGCCGAGGTGGCCGAGCGGGACCGGGCGGCTGCCGCGACGCAGCGGCACTTCTCTATGGGTGCTGTCGGTCTCTCTGCAGCCGGCGCCGTTGCACCGGACGTGTCGTACACGACGCCCGCGGCCATGGCGGCGCAGCGACTGCAGGCAATGCTGAGTGCCTCCATGGAGGACCCCTCGGTAGGAGGCGGTGCAGCCGTACCGTTGGCGGCGGCCATGCGAACCCACCAGTTAGCTGAGCAGCAACGCCGGCGGCAACTATCACACCGGGAGCAGGAAGAAGCAGAACCGCGTCTGCAAGGAGAGCAGCATGACCGTGCGTCTTCATCCGCCACGCCTCCGTCCCCTGCGGAGGCTGCCCCGCCACCACCTTCGTGAGTGTGCGTGTAGGTGGCCGCGAAGAAGAATTCTTGCTCTAAGGACTAGACAAGATAAGCGCCTCTGTTGGGTGTGTGTTTGTGTGGGTGTGGGTGTGCGCGATGTTTGGAAGGGCAGCAGCTGTGTTTTAACTCGCTGTTCTGGTTTACTGCTGTCTCTTCCGCACCTCTTCTTTGTTTTTTTCCTTCTTGATTTCTTCCGTGTGATGCCATTCAGAACTCTTTTCGTTCCTTTCTCTCCCTTTTTCTTTTGTTTTACTCATGTACAGCTTCCGTGGAAAACATCTAAGATGACGTGTCCTTACCCACCCCCACGCTGTCTCTTCGGGCACCCGTACTCAAAACGGCCAAAAGGGGGGTCTTGTGTTTTTTCCCTTTTATATGCACCACGACCACGTTGAGGACATCAGGAAGAAAATGTGTTACCGTTCATCGAGTGAGTCTCGCTTCAGCAACGAGCGCGGAAGAACGCGCTCCCTCCATTTCTTTTTGTGTGAGAGGTTTGCTTTTTGCCGAAGCGCACCGTCCCCCCCCCCCTCCCTCTTCTCCGTACTCTCCGTACTCTCTCTCTGCTCCAACGCTCTGCCCTTTCCTCGTCTACGACTCCCTCCCCTCCATCACCGCCCTCCCTCTCGCTCCGGCTCGGGTGCTCCTTCGAAATTAATAAATCGAAAGAAAGAAGATCTCCTCTTTCCTTTGTTGTTGTTGCTGTCGTCGCGGTTTCACCGTGCCCCCAAAGCCTACTTCTATTATTCGCATTTCAACCTCCTCCCGTCATACACACACACACACGCCAATACAATACAATACAAAGAAAAAGTAAGAACGTCACGAACGTCGCCATGCTTCGTCGCATCTCCGCTGCCTCGGCGAGCTGCATCTTCGCCGCCCGCGCCCTCTCCACCACCAACGTCTGCCTCGACAAACGCATTAAGGTGAAGAATGAAGTGGTGGACATGGACGGCGATGAGATGACCCGCATCATATGGTCCCTCATCAAGGAGAAGCTCATCCTGCCCTACGTCGACGTCCCGATCAACTACTTCGACCTCAGCGTCACCCACCGCGACGCGACGGCCGACAAGGTCACGGTGGACGCCGCGGAGGCCATCAAGCGGTGCAACGTCGGCATCAAGTGCGCCACCATCACCCCGGACGAGGCCCGCGTGAAGGAGTTCAACCTGCACAACATGTGGAAGAGCCCGAACGGGACCATCCGCAACATCCTCGGCGGCACCGTCTTTCGCGAGCCGATCATCATCTCCAACATCCCCCGCATCGTCCCGCAGTGGAGGGAGCCGATCGTCGTCGGCCGCCACGCCTTTGGCGATCAGTACAAGGCAACCGACGCCGTCTTCGGCCCGGGCAAGCTCCAGCTCGTGCACACACCCGCCGACGGCAGCGCGCCGACCGTGATGGACGTGTATGACTTCAAGGGCGAGGGCGTGGGCATGGCGATGTACAACACGAAGGAGAGCATCGAGGGCTTCGCGACGAGCTGCTTCCAGTACGCGCTGATGCGCAAGTACCCCCTCGTGCTGACGACCAAGAACACCATTCTGAAGAAGTACGATGGGATGTTCCTCAAGACCTTCCAGAAGATGTACGAGACGCAGTACAAGGCTGAGTTCGAGAAGGCCGGCATCGACTACCACCACCGCCTCATCGATGACCAGGTGGCGCAGATGATCAAGGGAGAGGGCGGCTTCGTCTGGGCCTGCAAGAACTACGACGGTGACGTGCAGAGCGACATCGTCGCGCAGGGCTTCGGCTCGCTTGGCCTCATGACGTCGGTGTTGATGTGCCCGGACGGCAAAACAATTGAGGCGGAGGCTGCGCACGGCACCGTCACCCGTCACTACCGCCAGCACCAGCAGGGCAAGGAGACGAGCACGAACTCTGTCGCGTCCATCTACGCCTGGACACGCGGCCTCGCCCACCGCGGCAAGCTCGACGGCAACAGCGACCTCGTGAAATTCTGCGAGACACTGGAGAAGGTCGTCATCCGGACAATCGAGGGCGGCCACATGACCAAGGACCTCGCGCTGTGTGTGCACGGCGCGAAGGGGCTGAAGCGCGAGCACTACGAAACGACGGAGCAGTTCCTTGACAGCGTTGACGCCGCGCTGAAGAAGGCCATGAGTGCGTGAAAACAGAAAGGAGTTGAAAGAAAGTAAGTAAGCGGCGAAGAGATAAGAGAAGTAAATGACTTTATTACGGTTTTTTTTGTTTTTTGGCAGCGGCAACGAGCACAACGCACCGCATCGGCGCGCATTGCCCCGGTGCCTGTTTTTGCTTTCTTTTTATAGCTGTAGAGTCTGTGTGGGTGTTGTTTGCTTTCACCGCAATGCTGGTCGTCGCACTCTATCAAAGGGCGTGGCTTTGCCTTCTGGCGTCTTCGTCTTCTTCTTCTTTCTTGAGGCCGTCACGCGGCCGTTTTCTTCTTCGTTTTGCTTCGACAACGTTTGTTGTTGTCGCTCTTACCCTTGCGCACTCCCTCCCTCTCTCTAATTTTATCACAATTCGTACACACACACACACGTGCTCCCCTGCCAATTCGACCGTGTCTATATTCTCAAATACATTTAACTATAGGTAGATGCTGTCGATGATGCGCTTCTTCTGCCTCTTTTATCGCCTCCTCTGTCTCACCTCCTCCCTCCCCCCTCGCTCCTCTTCCTCTCTCTCTCTTCGGAAGGGTGGTGTGTGTGTGTGGGTGGTTGTGTTAGTGAATTCGCCGGGTGAAGAGTACGTGTCATCGGCGGCGGTGCGGCCCTTTTTTTTTAGGGTCTTTTTTTTTTCTAGGCATTACGTAAGGCGAAGTCCAACCATCTGCGTCTCTGCGAACGCCATTCTATCGGGTGTGGTCTGAGAAGAATAGGATCATTATTGTTTGTTTCCTTTTTCGATGTTTGCAGATGGATGTGACCGCGAGAATGGTTGGCGTGGCAGCGACGACGGCGTCCTTCTCCCACCTTTTCATGTGGGGCTTTTCTTCTTTTGGTTTTTGCTTCTTACGTAGTCAGTGCTGTGAGGCGGTGTTTGCTTTTGCTGCGTTTCCATGTTTCCTCCTCGGGCCTCTATCCATTGGACAAAGAACGAAGGCCTCCTCCTTCCACGAACGATCGAACGAACGAACGACAATGATGCGGCAACTAAAAAAAAAAGGTTGCCGTCACCGACGCGCTTTACGTCACGCGTTGGGTGACATTAAAACTCTTAACAACGCAGATGGTAAATGAGGCGAGAAGGAAAGAAAGGCGCATTACGGAATTATGAAGACTGAAACGAGCCCTCAAGGAAAAGAGAAAAACTTTTTGTAGCGGAGCACGCAAGAGCTCTCGACAGTGCGCCAGCTCCATGCGAAGTGATGCACAACACAAACGAAGAGAAAGTGATTCGTGTTGAGCAGGAGCACCTCCCCCGCTCCCTTTTTTCTTTTCAATTCGCATGGAAGCTGGAAACAGAGTGTCCTGCCTGCACTTCGCACTGCGTGGAGAGCGAAGGTTCCATGTGCCACGTCGGTGCGCACACACGCCATCACCCAGACGGGATGAAACGCTCTCAATACATACATATATTCTTTATCCTTTCTGTGTTGTCACCCCCTTCCTCCCTCGATGTACTTGATTGCGCTCTATCAATTCAAAAGCACTCCACTTCGTTTTCTTTTGTCACGCCGTTCAGGTGGACCTCGCGGTGATGCTGCAGCGCATATAAACTAAAAGAAAGCATCTTCACAGCGCAAACGACAGAAAAGCACAGCACACCATCTTCTCCTCCTCCTAGCCGCGTTGACCGCCGTGACCACTGCGGTGCTGCAGCGTCGGTGCGCCAGAGAGAACCGTGCTGGATAGCGCAGACCAGCGCTGCCAAACACGGCCACCGTGTAAAATTCTTTGCGTTCAACGACATCACAATTTGTGCAGAGCCAGCTTTGCTTTTTCTCTTTTGTTTTCACTTCAAACCTCCAAAAAAAAAGGGAAGGAGGAGGAGAAGTCAAACAAAACAAATAGGCCCACTTACTTCCTTTAGACATTTAGAAATATACACAGACCCCAGCCCCTCCATAGACTTACAGCACCCCACTCTTCCGGCTTTTTCCTCTTCGTTCTCACTCCAATCGATAGACACCGCGCGAGAGCAACGTCGTTGCCCGGTGGGCAGCCGCACATAGGCCCAATCGCTCTCTCTCTCTCCTCGCTCTTCGCTGTTGTTGTTCTCATCATTATTGCTATTCATTGACAGTCTTAGAGAAAAGGGGAAAAAAATAGAGAAGATGAGCTCCGATGCGCAGGCGCTGGTGCGCCAACTCACAGAAAACCCCGACGTGCTTGAGAGCATGCAGCACATGCTGTCTCTGCTCCGCGCGAACCCGCCCAGGCCTGTGCTGGGTGCCGCCACAGAATCAAAACCAAGCACACAGCGGGTACGTCCGCCGCGGACAGGGTACGACGACAGCGATGTGCTGGTCAGCGCGGATCAACGCTTGGACCGTAACGCTGCCGCCGGCGTCAACCACAACGGCAACTATTACAGCCGCCATCGCACTGATGACGAAATCATCGGCGACGACGGCAAGGACGAAAGCGGCGCCTCCTCTCCATTGCCGTCGCTGGCGGATGTCGACCAACGTGGTGGTGGTGGTGGTGGTCGCGGTCGGGGCCGACCACCGCGCCGGTCCTCACAGCTGCAGCAGCAACAGCCACAACAGCAGCAGCAGTCATCGGCTCGGAGTGCGACAACGGCAGTGGCGGAGTCGGAGGAACTCCTCGCTACCTCCAAGAAGCTGAGCGACGCGCAGCGGCGCATAGCAGACCTCGAGCAGGCGCTCCAGCGCACGACGCAGCGCGTCGATCAGCTGCGCGAGGTGGTGGACAAGCAGAAGGGTGAACTACAGGAGGCGCAGGACCGGCACATGTTGGAGTTGGAGGAGATGCGCCACGCCTATGACGCTGTGGTGCAACGCAAGGACGAGGTGCAAGAAGCGGCGCTGCGGCAGCTGATGAAGTCACGCCAGTTGATGATGTCGGCAGCGAAATACGAGGCGGCCGTGGCTGCGAAGAAGAGAGAAAAGGAGAACCACAGGAGCGCAGCGCATACGCCGAGCTCCGCTGCTGCGGTGGGTCTCACGGCGAGTGCGACGGCCGTCAACACACGAAACTCGTCGCATTTGCTGGTCAGCGGTGTGAAGCGCGAGCGGCAGGAGGACGCGCCCGAAGAGCGCCACGACGAGGCCAAGCAAGACGTCTACTACTTCTACAACGAGCAGCCCCCACCACAGCAGCCGCGGCAGCAGGCGTTGAAGCACACGACATCCGACTCCTGGGGCACGCCAGCGCGGAGCCACAACAGCCACCACCCGTACGGCAGCGGCACGAAGGTTGTCTACACAAAGACGGAATCGCCGGAGTTCATTACGTCACCGACGCCCACAACCAAGTCGGCCGCCGCGATGATGGGCGGTGGTGGCAGCGGCGGTGCGGGAGCCCGCACGCAGTCCCGCAGCACACGGAAGCGTCGCACGCCACGCATGCCGAGTCTCACCAACGCCGACCGCCTTGCCCCGACGTACACGCACCAGCACCGTAGCAGCAGCGGCAGCGCACCCACGCAGCGGCGGCTGCTGCCGGGGACCAACTCGCTGAAGCTGGACAGTCCGACGCCGGTGGTGAGCACCACGTGGACCGCTGGGCGGTCGCTGACGGGCAGCCGAACACCGCCTCCCCTGCCTGCGCCGGTGTCCTACGCAGCAGCAACAGCCTCGATGAGACAGCCACAGCAGCCAAAGTCAGTTCCGCCCTCGAAGCCTCCGCTCACGCAGCGGGCAGCCGGTCGACTGGCAGCGCCGCAGCCGGCCATCACACGTGTCGTGCCGAACACCCGCAGCGGCACCTCCTCCGTCGTCGCGGACGGACCGACGCGGTCGCCGTCGCCGGTAGATCCTAAACGCGGCAACGCAGGGCCACGGCGCTTCATCTTTACGGGGCTGAAGGACGGAGAGCCGCAGCGGCTGACAGCCGCCATCGAACAGCTCGCGGACGATGCCGCCGTGCTGACGAGTGAGCTAGACGAGGTACCGCCGACGGCCACGACGCACATCGTCTTGCGTGGCACGCCGCGCAGTGTTAAAGCCCTCTGCGGCGTTGTCTGCGGCAAGTGGCTTGTCTCGCCGGAATACATTCTGAATAGTCTTGAGAGCGGGTTTTGGTTAGACGAGGCGGAGGAGGGCGGGATGCGTGTGTTTCCGCCGCCGCTGCAAGGGCAGCGATTTTTGCTGACGGTGGAGCACGAGGGCATTCGTGCGAAGCTGGCGCAGGTGATTGTGTACGGCGGGGGCGAGGTGTTGCCGGTGTATAGTGGGAAGGTGGCCCAGGACGTGGTGGTGATCACCTCCGGCGATGATCTGCTGCGTTATGCGACGGAGGTGCACGTGTAACTCGTTCTCCTCACGCAGCGTCCCTGCTGCGTGTGTTGACGCGCTACCCCTCCCTTCTTTCTCCTCCTCTCTATCTCCCTAGACCGATCTATCTTTCCTTCTGTTTTGAAAGAGAGAATCTATATATATATATAAATAGAGCAGCTCCAGTCCGACAAAGGTGTCGCCTAGAAGTTTATTCTTCTCCTTTCTTTTCGTTTTCCTTTCTTTATGTAGAAGAATCAAACTTCCGCTGGAGCAGCGCGCGGCCTCTTTGATCTCTATTCAGCGCAGAGATCGAAGTGGGCGCTGGCGAAACGCAACGCCACTGCGTTTGGGGTGTGGTGATGTTGGTGGTGGTTATTGGCTTTTACATGATAGAGTTGTAGTGCTTCCCGTTTCTTTAGTGGTGTTCCTGCCTTTGCTGCAACCTACTACTACGACTATGATTATGGAAGAAAGAGATTGCGTGGATGACGATTTAGCAGGCAGTGCAAGACCAGGAGAAAGAGAAACGCGAGAACGGAGCCCCTCGCCTTTTGCTTTGCGTGCCATCCGTGCCTCCTTTGCTGCTGTGCCTTCGTTCCACGTCGTTTGTAGAGCAACGAGTATCGCCCGCACCCGCAGAAGTCATGTCTTCCACTGCACGTCTTCAAGGTGCTCTTCGCCGGTTGAACGTTGATCTTTCGTTGTTCTTGGATCTTTCCCCCTCCTGACGTCATCGCCGATGAACCCAGCGTCTTGTGTGTGTATCTGCCTCTTTTCTCCTCTTCTATCTCTCTCCTCCTCCTCCTCCTCATTCTCCAACCTGCCATCATGCGCAGTAAGTTTGATTATCATTATTTTCCTCATTGGTGGTTCATCGTTGGCGGCGTTAAAGCGCACGCGTTGGGCTTTTGTCTTAACCTGTTGTATCATGGAAATCTTAGTATATATATAATACTTCTCGGCTCCTCTCCTACTCCAATTCATCGCGTCAGCAAATATTTTTTTTCATTCTCGTTTGTTGTCGTCTGTGTGCTTCGGCAAGTACGCTGCATCGTCCCACACCACACTTCCCAACGCTTTGTGCTTGTTGTTGTGGTTGCGGTGCCGCTCTGCAGAGGAGGGTTGATCTGCCGTCGACACCGAGAAGGAGAGCAAAACCGCCCTCTCTCTCTCGTAGACGGTGGTAGCACGAAGAAAGAAGAAGCAAAGGACGGGCTGATAGTGGTCATTACTCATTTGGGCTTTGAACGAGTACCCTAACGCCGGCGCTCCGTATTTGCGAGTGAAGAGGCGGAAAGATCTGCAACTACGCATCTTCACACACACACACACACACACACACACACTATCTCTCTCTTCGTGTTTCACACGCATGGCGTACAATCCTTACTACAATCCGCCGCAGGCCCCGTCGGGCACGGATGGCGGCTACTACGGCGCAGCCCCGGCAGACACCGGCGCCAACGCAGGCTACGGCGGCTACACCGCCGCCTCCTCCACACACGGTGCCGCCGGCGCAGGAGACTATCCACCTCAAAATCCATACGGCGCTACTCCCCAACAACAGCAGCAGGACGGGTACCAGAGTAGTGGTGCGGTAGTGACGGCTCCCGCTGCAGCCGGCTATGACCCCTACGGTCAGGCCGTTGCGTACGGCAACGGCGGCAACAACGGTTACGGACAGCAACAGCAGCAAGGCCACTACACCGGCCAGCCCCAGCCGTCTCAGCAGCAGTCCTTTCCGATGCAGGGCAGCTTCCACTACGGCGGTGGCAGCGGCTCCCCGCCCGCCAGCAGCAGCAGCAACATGGCGGGCCCGGCCAGTCCCCCGCCGCCGGCCCCGCCAGCCCCCAACGCGACCGACGAGAACGGTCTGCGCTGGACCTGGTCGTGCTACCCGACCACCGTCAAGCCAAAGCAGAAGGAAGCCTCGTCCGCGGCGACGGTGGCGCTGCCGGAGATGGTGCTCCCGCTGAGCTGCATGTACACCCCGCTCTGCCCGATGGAGCCGAGCCACATGGTGCTCGGGGCGGCGGTGGAGGAGCTGTGCTGCAAGAACTGCGGCGCCTTCTGCAACGTGCACAGCCAGCGCGTAGAAGGCCAGTACTGGGTCTGTCTCTCCTGCAAGCGTCGCAGCACCTTTTCGGCGAGGTCGGCGATAACGGAGCGGCATCCTGCCCTCCAGTACGAAACGGTGGAGTACGTGCTGCCGCCTGCGCAGCCGCAGCTGTCGCAGTACATCGACACCCGCGCCCCTGCGTTCATCTTCGTGGTAGACACGTGCATCCCGTCTGGTGAGATGGCCTCCCTGCGGACGAGCCTGCTGGAGTCGCTGCAGCAGCTGCCGCGCAACACCCTCGTGGGACTCATCTCCTTCGGCGCCACCGTCGCTGTCTGGGAGCTCGACCCAGGGAGCAGCGGCAGCAGCAGCGGCAAAAGCCACACAGTCCCCTCCCCGATGCGGAAGTGCTACCTACTGCGCGGCAACACGGCGAACACGCCCGAGGCGCTGCAGGCGATGTTGCAGGTGTCGGCCGCCCACCCGGTGCGTGGACGCCTGCTGGCCCCGCTGCACGCGGTGGAGGCGACGCTCGTCTCGCTGATCGCGGAGCTGGAGGAGGACGGCGCGGCGGTGCCGGCGTCAAAGCGGCCGCTGCGGGCGACGTCGACGGCGGTGGAGGTCGCGACGTACCTTATGGAGGCCCTTGCCCCGCCCCACCTCTCGCCGCAGCAGCTGCAGACGTTGTACGGCAACGACAGCAAGGCCGCCGCCACGGCCGCCGCGGCGATTGCCAGCGCCACCGTGAAGATGGGGAAGATCCTTCTCTTTACAGGCGGCCCCTGCACGCGAGGACCCGGGGCGGTGACCAGCACGGATAAGGCCGACATGATGCGCTTCCATCGTGACATCATCGAGGGCGACACGCCCTACTACGCCGCGGCCTTCAACTTTTACAACTCGCTGGAGCCGCGCCTGACGGCTGCGAACGCCTGCCTTGACGTTTTTGCGCAGTCGCTCGATCAGGTCGGGGTGATGGAGATGCGCCGCTGCATCGACAACACCGGCGGCAGCTTAATCGTGGAGGACGAGACGACGGATGTGATGTTCTTAGAATCGCTCACACGGTACTGGCAGCGGTGTGATCTGCGCGCCGGCGTCGGCACGGCTGCTCCACAGCAACAAAGGGCGGACAACCAAGCCGTGGCATCGTCGTCGCTGCCGAGCGCAGACGAGGACTACGCTGCACACTGCGGCTTTGGGGTGCGTATCGAGGTGAACACGTCCTCCGGCACGTTGCTGCGCGGTGCTCTGGGGCCCTGCAACGTGGACGTGGAAGCAAACAAAAGGCTTCCTGCTCGGCAGGCCTCTCCGCTGGAGATCGGCGTCGGCGGCACCACGCGTTGGTGCGTCAGCTCCCTCGATCAAGGCATGACGCTGGCGTTTGTGTTTGACACGGCGACCGCCGACGGCAAACCGGGCAGCGAGAGCACGCACGAGAAGCGCTTCATCCAGTTCGTGACGCGCTACACAACGCCGCGTGGGGAGCAGCGGGTGCGGGTCACGAGCGTCATGCAGCCCGTGGCGCCGTCGAACGCAGCACCCGACTACTTTACGCAGGCCGGCGCGTTTGACCAGACGTGTGCGGCGACACTCATGGCGCGTCTGGCCGTCAGCATCTTAGAAAAGCACCCAGGCAAGTGGGATGACGCGAAGCGCTGGCTGGACACGCTGTTGGTGCGCTTCGTCCGCCGCTACTCCACCTTCACGCCGAACCAGCCGAACACCCTGCAGCTGCACCCGTGCCTCTCACTCTTCCCATCCTTCATGTACAACCTGCGCCGGTCCGAGTACTTCATGGTGCTGAACATCTCCCCCGACGAGACCACCTTCAAGCGCCACTGGCTGATGCGGGAGTCGGTCGACAACTGCATGTTGATGATTCAGCCCACCCTGGACTCCTACGACATCGAGCACCCGTACGCGACGGCCGTGCAGCTCGACAGCAGCAGCCTGCGGCACGACAACATTGTGCTGATGGACGCGTACTTCAACGTACACATTATGTGGGGCAGCATGATTTATCAGTGGATCGAAGCGGGCTACCACGAGAACCCCAACTACGCGAACTTCGCGGAGCTGCTTGAGGCGGCGGAGCAGGATGCGCAAACAATTCTGACGTACCGCTACCCCTACCCGCGCTTCTCTCGCACCGATGCGGACGGCTCCGAGGCACGGCACATCAAGACGCGCGTGAACCCGGCGACGACGTACCAAAACTCCGGCCTGCAGTACGGTGCGGGGCCGAACGGTGCGGTGGAGCAGGCGGACGTGATTTACACAGACGACGCGTCCATCTTGACCTTCATGACCTCGCTGAAGAAGGCAGTGGTGACGGCAGATGCGGATATGAAGTCGTAAGCAGCGCAACTACGCGCGTGCGGAGGGCCGTGCTGCTAACTCGCGCACGCGTTAGGTATTTTTTGTTTCCGGAAGAAGGATACCCTGCAGTGGTGACGGCAGAGAAGAAGGTAATGGACGCCTCCATAGCGTAACAGCGAGCGTACTGCTCTGGCGTGCTCCCTGTCTTCTCAAAGTACTGTTGTTGTTTTCGTTTTCTTTGTTCTCGCCTTGTCCATGATGCTGCGCGCTTTTTGGGGCGTGAGGGGTGTTGTTGTTTTTCCATAGTAAACTCGAGAGATATTTGTTTTTGTGTTTTGCTCTTCTCTTCCTCCTGTGGGACGTGGTGTACCGCTGAGATTCCTGACGGACCGATTTTTGGTGTCGGTGGTGGCGACGAATGGAGACGCGCACAGCCGGAGCATGCTCGCCAGGAGCTGTGTTGATCTGTGGCGCTGCGTGTGTATGTGTGTGTGTGGCTTTGTGTGATTCCTCTTTGCTTTGATTTTCTGGTTTGGTTGGTTTTGTTTTCTTTCCAAGTGAGGTTTTTTGGTGTGTGTGTGTATGACGGGGAGAGGTGCGAGTGTGCGTGTTGCAACGCGCTACAGCAGCATGGATGGCTACGCAAAAAAAAAAGGGGAAAAGGGAGGTGGGCTGCTCGTGCAGCTTTCTTCTTCTTTTTTCTTTACTGAGAATGCAGCTATGGGTGCCGTGTGTTTGGGTGAGACTCGCCCTCCCTCCCCCCCCCCCCCCTTCCCTCCTCACGAACAACAACCCTCAAAAGAAGTTCTCGACGTTCAGGGAGTCTTTGAGGAGTCATAATCGCATCTGGGCAGACGCGCCTCACGGTAAAGGATTCGGTGATCGACATAACCGAACACCGAGACAAACAAACAACGGAGAGGTTTGATTCTACCAGAGACTCCTTAATTAACTCTCTTCTGTATTTTGACTTTTATCTTTGCTATTTGCAGCAGCGGCCGCCTCCCAAGCGATGTCACCATGCTGCTGTTGGTTCCCCTAACGGTCTCCAGTGTTCTTTTCTCTTTCTTTTTTCAGCTTCTCCTCCTCCTCCTCTCCTCCCCGTCTTTTCATGAGGATCGACCTTGTGGTGGAGCGCAAAGACCGTCCCCATCTGTGTTGACAAGAAGGAAGAAAACGCATACACACACACACACACACACACGTGGCCTTTTTAGTTCTTCCTTGAGGGCCTCGCTGAAGCGCCCCTCCCCCCTCACGCGCCACTCCGCCAAATAGTCTTCTCAAAACCCCACGTTGGCAACTCACCGCAAAGGTGTATTCTTTTCTTTTATGATTCTTCGTTTCCTTTTTAAACCCTGCTCCCCTGCTTCCTAGCGACTTTGTACAACTACTACGTTTGAGCTGCCCTGCCTGTGTGCACACTCACACACACACACACACGCGTATATATACCTCATACACGAAAGGGCATCTCCTCCGTACTCTTCTGAAAGCGAAGTCGCTTCCTATCTTGTTTGTTCTTCTTCTTGATTTCAATTCAGGAGTTTGGGCGTGCCGCGTGCCTCGGCCACACCACCGTTGAGGCCTTATCCTTCTCACAGACACCAAGCAGCATACACACACGCACACAGCCAAAACGTTGTTCTCTCCCAAGGCGCTATTCCCTTCCACCACCGCCACCATCATCTGTACACCGCACATACTTCTACTATCGTCTACCCCTCACTTGGACATCTCAGACACGAAACTGCCATGGGCCTCTCCCGCTACCTCCCCTACGCGGTGTTGTGCGTGTACTACGCGTGGTGTGCGACGGTCCTCTTCACGGCGGACCTGCTACTGTTCGTGCCCCGCTACTTCCTTGTCGAGCGGCACGACACGCGCAGTCGCTGGCTCGGCTGGCGTGGCGAAGCGCAACTGCAGCCGCTGCTGCCGACCGCCTTTCAGTACGCCCGAGCCAACGCCGAAGACGGGGCGGACAGCGAGGGCGGCACCCCCAGTATCAGCAGCAATACCACCACCACCACCAGCAGCAGCAGCAGCAACAGCAGCTCCTCTCGGCGCCATCGCGGTGGGTCGGGCTCAGCAAATATGAGTGTGACCTGCTGTGTGTTGGCCCGTGAAGGCGTCGCCCGCATTCGCTCGTTGCGCAGCTCGATGCAGCCGTGGTGGGGGCAGCCCCAACAGACTGCCGTGGTGCGGCCAACGAGGACATCCTCCACGGCCACGTCCTCCTCGTCTTCTCCGGACGTGTCGGACACCTCCTACACCCTACGAGACACCGACGACAGTGGCGAGGACGCGGAGGAGGAAGGGGGTACCGTCTCGTTAAAGGACTCCCCGCTCGGCGTAGTCGGCATCGCGCGCAGCAACGCCGTCAGCTCCGACACAGCGGAGGACGACGACCAAGAGGGAATAGACGGTGCAGGAGATGCGAGTGAAGATACGCAGGAGGCATCCGGGAGCAGCAGGAATTCGCGCCAGAAGCGGAGGGCGGCGATGACGAAGCAATGTCACGCCGCGCAGGAAGCCGGCGCCCCGGTGACAGACGCGCTCTTCCACGGCGTCGACGTGCGTGCGGACTTGAAGGGGGGAAACGGTGACGTACAGAATGAGGAGGTGGAGGAAGGGGAGGGAGAAAGCGCAATGCGCGCCGCAGTACCGGCGTGGTGCATGGTGGTGTTTCGCCGCCACGACAACAACACTATCAGCCGTATCAAAGCCTCACACACGCGCGCTTCCCGTGATGAGGATGAAGAACCTCCTGCTTCGCGGATAGCGGGTCAATACGGATTCCTACCTCCCTGGTACGCCGCCCACGCACGCGCGCAGCTCCTCCTGGCACATGTCGACCCCATCTTTCGTATGCTGGCCGAGGTGATGTGCCTGCGGGGGTGGGCAGCGTCTTCTCCGCAGACGGGCAAGGACACCGCAAAACCCAGCAGCAGCGTGGAGCACGCACGGAGCTTTTCAAGGGACTCCGCTTCCTTCCGCTGTACAGCGCCTGTCCTCCTGGTCGTGGCGTGCCGTCGCTTTCTCTCTGGGCTGTATGTGTTCTGCCAAGTGATGGCCCATACACTCGTGCGAGTCCTTTTCGCCATTGTCCAAGGTTCCTTCCCTTCCCTTTCACCGCTAGGCAAAACGAGTGGCACGGCGAAAGTGGCGGCCGCAGCGGCGACGGCAACGCTGGCGGGTTTGGCGGGTGGCCCTTTCCACCGCCTGCAGCGCGCCCTGCGCACACGCGTGGCGCGGCACGTCGCGGACACGCACCACACCTTCGACGTCTTCGCGGTCACCGCCGCGACGGTGCCGACGAACGACGGGTGGCCCTTCACGTCGAGCAGCACCGCCGCGGTGCATGACGACAGCAGCGGCGGTGACGCAGCGCAGGCAACGGCGGAGAAGGGAGATTCAGTGAAGACGCCGCTGGGTGCTTCGGGTCACCATCCGCAGCGACAGCCGCCATCACGAAGGGTATCTGCTGCCCGGCCCGTCACGTCGTGTCGTCGCTCGCTCGGTGTGTACTGGCTGCACGGGCGGCAGCCAAACCCCACCGAAGCGCCATGCGGCACCTCATCGGCAGCACCTGCGCCTCCGCTTGTGATTCTTCTGCTGTGCCCCTCGCTGCTGCAGGGCAACGGATTATACCCTTTCGCGGTAGCACGCATAAGTCGCATTTGTCAGCTGCTCACGTTGGCAGGAGAGTGGCGACAGGCCGCAGGGAACGCGTCGAGTAGGGGAGAAAAAGAGGAGGAGAACGGTGCAGCAGCAGCAGCAGCAGCATTCGCATCAGCAGCGCCTGCACAGTGGCATGCCGCCGTCCCTGTTGTGGAGCTCGCCACGTACACCAACGCGTCTGGCGTGGCCGATGCCATCTCGCGGCCGTCGCTGACCCTCAAGGATCTCCGCCTGGTTGTGCATCGTCTGCGTTCCCTTGAGCAGCAACCGTCATCGTCATCGCAAAAGTCCAGCACTGATCCACCTGCATCGACCTCTGCGGCGCGGAGGGTCGTGATCGTCGCGGTGGGTTGGTCAGAGGCGGCGAGCCTGCTGCTGGAGCTGGCCATGACACAGCAACAGCCGCAGCAAAACACGGCGGCGGCGGCGGCGGCCTCGCCTTCGTCGCAGTCACGGCAGGATGCCGAGGACTCCGCCCACTTAGACGGCTTAATTTGCCTCTCTCACACCCTGTCCTCCACCTTTCAGCTGCTCCCGCAGCAATGTGACACCTCGCTGGCCGTCATGCAGCCGTTGCAGCGTAGCAGCGGGCTAGCCGTCTCCTCGCCCTCGATGACGACCCTGGCGCAGCGGAGGCGAAGTGAGGTCGCAGCACACGACAACGGCTACGTGGAGAAAAGTAGTGAACGTCACGAGAACTCGCTGATGGGCCTCTCTTTTGCGAGCCTGCTCCCCTCCCCGCACATTCCACGCGTGCTCTCGCGCCTCACCACCGGTCCGGCACGACTGCTGCTGCTGCTGACACGGCAACAAATGATCGCCGACAACTTGATCGCGCAGCGACACCGTCAGGAAGAAGAGGGGGAAGAAACCGCAAAGGAAAAAGATGGTGGTGGTGGTGGGGGGGGCGCCCGCCGCCGCCGCCGCAGTGCGGCCCTTTTACGTCGTTTCACAGAGCTTCCGCGACGCGCATGAGCAGGCCTACACGATGCAGCGTGGCCTGGACACCCCTACGCTTCTGTGGAGACACTTGCAGCAGCAGCAGCAGCGCAAGGGGCAACGTGACCGCAGCAGCGGGAGTCTGCACTTGTCCACAAACCCTGACAGCTGTGCGAGCACTTCTTCTGGCTCGCACAAGACGGACGGGAGCGAGACGCTGACGGTGGCCACGGTCGCGACGCCTTCGCAGTTGTCCTCCTCTTCATCTCCCCCTATGCAGGCCACCGTGGAGCCGTCGCCGCTGCCGCCTGTTGTTGGCGGTGCGGTGGCTGCGGCTGCATCAACAACGGCGCTGACGCAGCACGGTCTGCGTGCGTTACCCACTTCCACCACGACGATTGGATCGGCTGCGGCATCAACTGCAGACACCGCAGACGGCACGGTGGCATCGCTCATTGTAGTTCCCACGGTGGGGGCAGGAGGACGAGGAGAGGAAGGCAGCAACTCGAACTCCAGTCGACGCCGCAGCCGCGGCTTTAGCGCACTGCTGGCCCGCTTTGCACCTCAACAGCATCCGCCCCCGCAGCGGCATTCCTTCTCGCCCTTTCACAGTCTCTACACGGTCCCCTCCCCCGACACCGTCAACTCTAGCACCCCCCTACCGCACCTGGAGACCGTAACGGACTGGGAGGTGCTGATGCGGTCGGATGCGATGGCGGAATTGCGGGAGCGGCAGCGCCTCGACACGGCGAACGTCACCGCAGCCGATCTGCCGAACCCACCTTCGGTCGGCTTGCCGCTGGGGAACAAGATCCGCCCCAGCAGTCAGGCGAGAGATGACCTGCACAGCACCAGCGTCAGCAGGAGCGGCTACAAGGGCTTCTCGCCTTACCAGAAGAATTCAAAGGACACGGCGAGACGGGCAAACAGCAGCGGTAACATCGTACGGGACGCAGCGACCGCGGCGGCAGCCGGCCTGCAGTCCCCGGCGCGACGCACCTCACACACGCCGAGTCCGCTGCTGCCGCTGCGGTTGCCGCCCGTCTCCCTTGGCCGGTCCATCCAAAGCCACATGTGCATCGATGACGTCGTCGCCTCATGCACGCTGCAGAGCGTCGCGCCCCTCCCTTGGCAGTCCGCCCGCTACCCCGACGGTGACCGCAGCGGGAGCAGTCACATCAGCGCGCACAACTCGCTCCCGCCGCACAGCGGCGACGTCAGCGGCAGAGGCGCGTTTCGTCTGCCGGACGGCAACAACAATAACAACGGTGTCTCCCGTACTGCTCGTTTAACCGTGCCAGGCGAGATGCCGCCCGGTGCGCGGACGCGAAGTGTGGACTACGCGGCGGGCACAGTGGACACGCAAGACAGTGACGGAGCGTGCTTAAGCGTTCCGCCCGCACGTCCTCAGCTGGCCAGTACGCTGACCGACGTCGCCGACGTGTCCTTCAGCTCGCCGTACTCTTTAAGGAGGGACAGCACCTCCGCACTGTGGCTTCCGAGCCACAACTCCGCACCGCAAGTCCAGTTGAGCGTCCCCGGCTGCCACAAGGACGTGCCGCGAATCGCCGGCGGCAAAGGCGAGGGCGACGCGGCGACGGATCACGTGCGGGCCGGTCGGCATCAACTTCACAGTGTCACCGGTGCGAAGCGCAACGTCGTGGACGCCTCTTCACCCTTCACGACGGTGGTGACTCCCGCCATCAACCCCGACACGGCGGACCCCGCAAACGAGGCGACGATCGACGGTGACGAGCACGTCTTCCCGCCGCAGCAGCAGCAGCGAGAGGAACGCGCACTGTCCTTCTCACCCTCCTTACACCACGGCGTCAACATGGCCACCACGACTACTGGCACCGGCACCACCGCCTCTCCTTTCTTCTCCCCGCCCCCACCAGCGCAGCTGCCCATTCCACACCTTCCGCGTCCGCTGCCCGTCCGCGCGTGTAATTCGCAGGCGGCGGCGCTCGTGGAGCTGCGGGTACGCTCGGCGCAGCACGCCGCGTTGATTCAGCGCATTCGCATCCCCACGCTGCTCCTGCACGCACGCGACGACCCGGTGGCCCCGCCGTCGACGCTGCCGTTTTCTCTCCTGCAGGCGAACCCGTGGATCAGCACCGTGCTGACGCGGCGCGGCAGCCACGGGGTGTTTATGGAGAGCGCCAGCGATGTCTGGCGGAGGCCTTTTCTCGTCCTGCGGGAAGAGGCAGCGCAGACCCGCGGTCACCGCGAGGGTCGGGGTAAGCAGCGTGCAAACGACACCTCCACCGCCAACGCAGCGACGACGGCGGCGACGACGCACCGCTGCGACATCAACGACAGCAGTCGAAAAAGTGACGGCGCTGACAAGGATGACTGCTGCTCCACTTGGGGTGGCGACGGCGGGGAGGCATCTCCTCTTCCCTCTCTTGAAAAGGAAAGGGCCGCACACGCGACGCAGTGGCGGCTGCGCATTGCGGGGACGACGTGGGTGGAGCGGCTGCTGTTTGAGTATGTGGAGCAGGTCGTTGTGGCGCCCGCGACGGCCCGCAGCACAATGATAAATACATCAACGAACTAACCTTTTGCAATGCTATTACTATTACTATTATTATTATACTCAATGGCTTCTGATTACTATTTATTCTTTATATTTGCGCCGGCCCTATCAAGTTGGAACACCAACACCGTAACATCGATGGTGAAGGAAGTACCGCAGCCGTTTTAATACTACTATCATTAGTATTATTGCTTTTACTAGTCGAGCGTCCGGGTAGCGCCTCCGCGGAAGGACATCGCAATCAGCGCAACAAAAAAGAACCCCAACCACCGCATCGTAAGTCCACCGTGTTGCAGAAACGTCGAGTGTGATGAGCTCCCTCACGCAGGTCCCACGTCGCTTCCTCTTGGTTCGCCCAGCGCGTTTCCCATGCTAAAGCAGAGATCGGTACTTCTTCCTCTGTAGATCAACGAAGAAAGAAGAAAAAATATGTTTACATGCCGTTAAGAAAGCGCACCGGCCCGCCTCACCGCGTTCCGCCGCTCTTTGGCGTTGCACACCGCATGTCTCCCCTTTCCTCCTCTCCTTCACCCTCCCCACTGCGATTCCGCATACAAACCCACATACACTCACATACATACGCACACTGAGTACCAAATACTCAGCGATATAAAAAAAAAGGGATTGGAATGTCTTCTTCATCGGACGTCGATCGACGCCGTGAGAACTACACCGAAGGCGACTCGCAGCGGCAGCAACACGCCGCACGCGTCCAACGACGCAACGCCGTATCACGGGCCGACCGAAACACCCAAGACGCGAGCCCGCTGTCTCCACCGGCAAACTCCGCCACGCGGACTGCTCGCCGCCCGCCGCGTCCGCGCACTTCGGAGAAGTCCAATTCACCTCTCCGACGCGCTCCTCTTCTTCACTTTTTCCCCTCGTCGCCCAACACGAGCTCCAGCACCGGGCAGTACTATTACGGCCACGACGACGACGATGACGACGGTGACGACGGCAGCGGTGAAGAGGAGAGCGACAGCGGCAGCGACCGTGCCACCTCGCTGGACGCCACGTCGAGTGTGTTGTCCACCGCGATGTACCACCCCGAGAGGGGCCAACGGCACTTTTTCGATTCGACAGCGACATTGCAGCAGCAACAACAAAGCTATGATGCGCAAGACACGCCTCGTGCGGCCGCCTCTTCCTCGCAAGTCGCGTCATCATCTTCATCTATGAGTAGTCCGCGGTGGCCGCCGGCTGCTGCCACGTCCCCTCGGGGCTCCCCTTCGAACCCCGCTGCAGAATACGTTGACGCGCCGCAGCCCATCGAGTTGGGGTACGTCGGTGATGGTACGCGTCCCTCCCCACACGATCTCCACTACTGCCCACCCGGCCATCGCGGTTACCGCGCCGCCGTGAAAAGAGACGGCGAGAGGAAAGGCAGGCGGGGGAGCAACGGCGATCTAACCGCAGCGGCGACGGCGTCGTCTGCGCAGGAGAGGCGGCAGCAACGTGCCGACAAACACACCCGTGGGCATCAGACGACGACTGTCCCCTCTCTGGAGGTGTCCGCATTCTCCCCCACCCAAGTCATATCAGCGGCGCCCTCGTCATCGTCGTCGTCGTCAGCGACTGCCGCTCGAGCGAAAGAGCTGCGCTCGCACAGCGGCATCAATACTGGCGCTCTGACAGCAGCTGAAGCAGCAGTATCCGCCTCTCTCACAGCCACCACGACTGCGATGAGCGGCACCGATGTCATTGGGCACTCGATATCGACGCAGCGGAGCATGCATGAGGAGGTGGGTGACAACAACTCCAATGAACCACGCAACGAGCGGCAGCTTCTGCGTGGTGTCTCGGCGCCTGCTGGGCAACGTCAGAAGAGTAGACACAACAGCAGCGGCAGCAGCAGCAGTGGCAGTAACGGTCATCACAGCACGCAGCGACAGCCAGAGTTTGCCACGGCGATTCATGAAGGACTGCGCCGTCGTCGCGGACACCACCGCAGCCATCACGGCGCCGCGGAGGGTCTCTGCGACCGCTCAGGGATGGCGTCCCATGCGGCGGCGCACCGCACACCGCTTTCGCGGAGGCCCGTCGTGACGTGGCGCTCCCACGCACGCGTCTGCGCCGTGACTTCGGTCGCGTCGGGTCAGGTGCTTACCGGCGGTGACTTGACGGGGGTGATTGAGGTGTGGGACAGCCGCACGGGACGGCTGCTGTGCGGGCTCAGCGGGCACCTGGCGCCTGTTCTCTCGCTGCTGGCCATCCCCAACACGTCGCTCCTCTTGTCGGGCAGCGCTGACCGCACGGCGCGGCTGTGGGAGCTGCGCACGCTGCAGAACACGAAGGTGCTGGAGGGTCATCGCGGACTGGTCACTGCACTGGCGACGCTGTCGATGCCGGATATCGGGTTGAACCTGTTCACTGGTAGCGACGATGGCACCGTGCGGCAGTGGCGGGCAGCGACTGGGGCCTGCGTGCACGTCTACGGTGGCCACCACGGACCGGTGAACGTCGTGGCGAGTCTGCGGTCCGTCAAGTACATCGCCACAGGGGGCAGTGATGGGGTGCTAAAGATATGGAACGCGCAGACGCTGCGGTGTGTAAGCAGCACCGCGGCCGTGCCGGCAGCCACGACAGCGGCGATCCACAGCCGCAACGCCGGAGATGGCCCTGCTAGATGGGGTCACGACGCCATGAAGGGCGGGAGCACCGCTGGCGGGGCGGTGTGGGACATCGTGCAGCTAAGCGACACCGACCAGTCGATCGCCGTCGCCACCGGTGACGGTGCGGTGCGGCTGTGGGCCTCCCACTGGCACCAGCAAGCTGTCTTGTTGAAGGAGATTTACTTGCCGGGCCTGCTGCTGAAGGCCCGCAGCGGGGCTCGCTGCCTGCTGGCGTGCGGCACGCACCTGTGCGTCGGCGGCGCACGCGGCGAGTTGTACCTGTGGGACACGGACTCTCTCCCCTACGTGAGCCCGCCCGTGAACGGCGGCGACCGGCGCGCCGGCACCACCTCCGCCCGCCCAGCGCTCTCGTTGTCCTTATCGGGTAGTGGAGGTGGCGGCACCTTCACGTCCGGCGGGCGCGGTGGTCACCACCTGCGTCTGTCCTCTCCCGCGGGGACGGTGGTCGCCGCTGGTGGGGGCTGCGAGGCCGGTGAGGGCGGCGATGCGCAGGCCGAGTTGTTTGCCGCGTCGCTGCTCTTTCACACCGCTGCCATCACCGGACTGACGCGACAGGGGGCGCAGCTGTACAGCAGTTCCCTCGACCACACGGTCTGTCGATGGGACTTGCACGGGCTGGTGATGATGGAGGGGGAACCCGCGATGGACCTCCTGCAGGAGAATGGTCTGGCGATGGGGCTTGCGTTTACGGCCGAGCAAGGCTGGAGCTCGCCGTTCAGCTGGGCGATGCGGCCGTTGTCGAATTGGGCGTGGGGTGCCGCGGCGAGTGGTGGCGGTGGTGCTCGTGGCTGGGGACAACAAGGCATGCAGACAGGACTGATAGAAAGCTGCATTGAAAGTGGAAGTGGAAGTCGTGGTGGCGGCGTGGTGGTGGACGGTGCTGCCGTCGGCAGCAGTGAGGCATGGAGTCGCCTCCAGCAGCAGCAGCAGCAGCAGCAACAACATCTGCTGCTTCAGTCGGTTGCGAAGGCGCCCTTCTCCTCCCCGCTCGCGCTGCTGCGCAACCCCAAAAGCCTCCTCGTGAGCGACGCCGCCGCCGCGGCGCGTGAGGAGGGCGAGGCGGCGGCTACGTCCTTCACCGAACTCAGCCCAGGCGAGGCAGCCGCCGCCTACACAGAGCTGCCGCTGACGTTCTTGGTGGGGCATCTCCGCTCCGCCGCGGTGTCGCCGGTGGACGTGCGCACCGTCGCGAAGGCCTTTCTGCTGCTCCTCTACATCGTGTTTTTCGTCGTGTTCTACTGCGTGGGCCTCGCGCCGCTCGTGCGGCAGGGCAACGACCTCACCCACGGTCTCTTGTCGCAGACGGCGGCGTACCCGCTGCCCAGCTTTGCCCAGCCGCGCACCTTCGCGTCCATCACGAACGCCATGCAACTGGAGCGATGGGTGATGTTGATGATGAACCAGCTGCACACCTTGTCCGTGCCGGTCGATATTCTCCTCCCTGCCAACACGGCCGTGGAAGCCCCCGTCGTCCCCGGCAAGGAAAACGCCAGCAGCAGTGGCGATGACGGCTCTGGGGCAGGCACCGGCCGTGACACGGGCACGAAGGTAAACGCCCACAGCACCCTTCTTGAGCTTCCGGCGATGCCGGGCGGCCTGGTGCTGCTGCGCCACGTTCGGGTGCGCGTGAAGCACGTGACGAACACCAGCTGTCGGTGGAACCCGCACTTTATTCGGCGTCTACCCACCGTGACGAACACCACCACCACCGCTAACGTCACGTCGCCGGCATCGGTTGCCCGGCTGCCGTGCTACGGCGAGCTGCGCCGCTCGACGGAGTCACGCGTGACGCTGTGCCCCGGCCACAACGCGGTGACAACGGAGACGAACCTCACCGGGCTCCTTCGCAACATCAGCGGCCGGTGTGTACCGTACACGTCGGTCCTTGCCGGTGTCCCCTTCAGCGGGCTATTCAACCGCTACGACGCCGGCGGCTACATACTTAATTTGCCCTTTTACGTCGAAGGGAGCAACGCGAGTGTGCTGCACGCGCCGATCGAGGCGATGCGTCGTGTGCGACTCGTGGATGATCAGCGGACGCGTCTAGTGGATGCGCTGCTCTTCACCTACCACATCCACACGCGGACCTTCGTGCGCCTGCACTACGCACTGGAGATTCCACGCGGCGGGGCGTGGTTCCCCTCGACTGACACCCGCCCATGCCCGCTCTTCGACGATGCCACCTCCTCGCACGCGCAGTTGACGATGGCCTGTGTCGTGTTGATGTTTGTGCTGCTGCTGCTGTTGTTGGGCCTGGTGCTCTACGACATGGTGATGGCGTACTTCGTGGGCGAGCTGCTATCCTTCTTCCTCTCCGCCGCGCTGTTGGTCGAGGTGGCGTGTGTGACGCTGGGCCTGTGCGTCGTCGGCTTCTGCTTTCAATGGATCGTTGTGAGCAGGGCGGTGGACACAACGGGGCTGCTGCGTGCATCGGCCCCCGCCGAGGCTGCCGTCACGGTAGACAATCTGCTGGCCAGCTACGTGCCCCCCGCGTACGAGACGCAGATCCATCAGCTGAACACCGTCGCCATCGCCTTCAGCAGCCTCGCCACCTGCGTCTCCACGGAAGCCGTGCTGCTCTTCCTCGCCGCCACCGTCACAGTCAGCCGACTCATCACCTTTATGCAGATCGTCGCGAAGGCAATGCGGCAGATCCGTGCGCAGGTAATCACGGCAGCGGCCATGACGGTGCTGCTGATCGTCTCCTTCGCCCTGGCCCTCCACCTGCTCTTTGGCAGCCGCCACTACGCCTACTCCACCATTGGGCGGTCGCTGTGGCAGCTGCTGCTGTACCTCGCCGCGAGCCAAAGCGTGAACGCCGATGTCGACCCCCTCATCGAGGCAGATCGCCGGGATACCGGGAAGGGGGTGCTCCTCGCCTTCAACTACCTGTGTCGGGTGTTCTGCTACGTGTACCTCGTGGCGCTAGTGGTGGAGCGGGTGCAAGGCGTCGCGCGCGAGACACCGCACATCTCGATGCGGGCCCTTTTAGCCAAGTGGTGGTACGACGTGCAGTACCAGCAGGCCCTCGTGCGTCAGCGGGCGCCCGACACGGTGATGAGCGGCAATGACCATGCCACTGCTGCTACCGCAGCGGAGGACGGCCGACACACGCATCAGCGAGGTGTTTGGAGTTCTCTGCTGTCGACGACGGGGCACCGTCGCGTCGTTATCGAGCATGTCTGGCGGCGTCTGCGCAGCCTCCAGCAGGAGCAGGAAGAGGAGGCGCAGCATCGTCAGCAACAGCAAGCCGCCGCCGCCGCCGCCTCGCCTCTGTATTTCCTCGACCGTCAAGAGGACATCTCCGCCTTCTACACAACATCTACAGCCACAACACAACGACGTCGTCCACATCAGCGCCTACGTGCACGCGACTCGGCCTCCTCTGCTGCTCGTTCTACTGCAGCCGCTGCTGCCGACGACCCCGCGGCGGCCCCATCCCTCCATGTACAGCTCCGCCTTACGGACTTACTCCTCCTGCTATCCGAAGAGGAGCGTACGCCGTTTGCACGCAACGTCATTCGACACGTGTGGGACAGCCTGGCCTGGATGTACCACTGTCATCAGCAGCACACCCGTGCGCAGAACCCCGCGGAGGCTCAGCGGCGGGCTCGGTTAAACGCTGGGATTTATTACGCCCGCCTGCGGCTTGAGCCGCTGCTTGCGGTGGTGCGGGCAACGCAGGCGCGACTGGAGGCGCACGAGGCACGACTGCGGCCGCTGGCGAAGGCGGTGGAGGCCATGGCGACGGGGAAGCAGTAGAGCTCGTCGCGATGGTTCTCGCGTTCTTGGGCGTCGGTCAGCCCACGAGACGGGAGACAGCGAGAGAGATGACGGAGAATCAAAAGGAAGAAGAAGAAAAAGAATCGTAGCTCGAGATGGCTTCACGTGCGCGCGTCAAAGCGCAGCGCCTTCCACGCTCGTGTAAGCAGGAGAAATCGAAAGAAACATAAAGTGAAGCCTTCGTAGAACTCAATGCGCTGACTGCCACTTCCGAAAGGGTTCTGATCGTTTTTCTTTGTTGTTGTTGGTGGTGGTGGTGGTGGAGCTTTCAGCAGCTGCAAAGTTTCGGTGCGGTCGAATCTCAGCGTGGTGGCAGCCTCTTATTCCTGTTCTTGTTGTTCTTTTGATTCCTAGTCCTCCGTCTCCCTTCACTGCCAGACGCGCGTCTTTAAAAACCTTCCCTCGTCTCTCCTCTCTCTCTTTTGAGCTTCGTTTCCTGCACCGTCGCCGCGGCAGGTTTGACCGTCACGCAGCACCGCAGCAACGCCTCATCTGCAAATAGGCGAAAAGGAAAAGGAAAGAAGGGCGCCACCCACACTCACTCACACACGCAGTACGACTAAACCGCGCGCCATGGCAGATCGATGTACCACGCCGGCCCCCCACGCGGATCCGTGCACGCCCCGCAGCGGCGACTCAGCACCCGACTGCAGCCCGGCGTCTGTCCTGTCCCGCACGAAACATGCGCCGGCGCCGTCTCGCACACACCGCGCGATGGGCCAGCTACCCGTACAGGTAGCCGAGCCCGGCAGCACGCACCCCACCACCGCCAAGCTCTTCCACATCTGCCCCTGGCTGCGTCACGTCCCGGTGCTGGGCATTGCGTTGGAAGGCTTCGGCCCGAGCCTGTGCTTCGCCATTGGGGCGGTGGACTTCATGACGAAAGGCGTTGCCGAGAACACGATCGCCCTCTCTCGCCAACCGACGATGACGAAGCGCTACATGATTCACGGCACGCGCTACCAGCGCCTGGCCGGCATCATTGCCATGGGCTCCTCGATTAAGATCGTCATCGCTGTCGTTTCCGACACCGTCGCCCTCTTCGGCTACCGCAAGCGGTTGTACCAACTCGGGTCCTGCGTGATGAGCTTCGCGTTCACCCTCGGCTACGCCCTCCTGCCCGCCACGCCGGCGTCGGCCGATACCGCTGCCGCCTTCATCTTCCTCTGCACCTTCTGACGCACGAACGTGGACATCTTGACCCAGGGCTTCTACAGCCGTTTGATTCAGCGCAGTCCGCTGCACGGGCCGGCGCTGATCAGCTGGAATTACTGGATGGTGCTCCTCGGCATTATCGTCGCCGCGGTGATTATGGGACAGCTGTCCGATCAGAACAAGACGTGCGACGGTGTGATTGCCTCCGCTGTCTTTCACCTGATGCCGGCGGTGGTGTTTGCTTTTAACTTCTACGGGGAGCGCAAGAACCAGCTGGAGCGGTACGAGGACTCCGTGTTGAAGCGGCAGGAGGCGCGGGATGCGAAGAACGGCGCGGCCCAGCGGCAGCGTTGTCGTCATCCGGTGAGGGATGAGGAGGAGGACGGGGAGGACGGGGAGGACTGCGCGAACGAGCCGGCGGGGGACGATGCGTTGTGTGCCCGCAGCAAACATCATCAACACGAACAGGAGAAAGGAGAGAACGCGGTGGATGCGGTGGACGAAGTCGCGGCAAAGGCGAATGCAGCCGCCGAAGGAGAACAAGACGAGGAGGCGGACGACGACGGGCTCGTGGGGTTTTCGAACGACCTCGGCGGGGTTGCGCTGAGCGACGACTCTCAGGCAGACGACGGCGACGACGATTTCAACGACCGTGTGAGGGAAAACATTTGGGTCTCGGCCGGTTGTGTTTTTGAGATCAACAAAGAAGTGGTGCGCGCGAACTGGAAGATCGTCATTTACGCGGTGGTCATGACCTGCAGCGTCATCACACTCGCCTGTGTGACCATCCTCGGCACTATCTGGCATTTGCTGTACGCCTGCATCGCTGTGGTCGTGTGCTGCGCGGTCTGCGCCTTCCTGACGCTGCCGCGCGTGATTGCTAAAGCAAACATGTTTGTGTACTGCGACATGCTCTTTTACATTCAGCTCCCCGGTGCGCTGGACAGCTTCTTCCTCGCGAATGAAGCGTGCCTGCCGGGCGGCCCCCACTTCTCCTACAGCTTCTACAACACCGTTGGTGCGGTGATCCAGAACGTGGCGGGGATGGTGGGGGTGATCCTCTTCACCTACGTCTTTTCGGAACAGCGCTACCAGGTTGTGATGTTCGTGACGGTGACCCTTCGCGTGGTCGCGTCCATCTTTGACTTGATGGTCGTCGAGCGCTGGAACCTGTACATCGGCATCCCGGACCACGCCATGTACATCTGCGGGGACACCATCGTGTACCAGATCTGCTACATGCTGAACTACATGCCGGTGTTGATGCTGTTGTCGCGTGTGGTGCCGCACGGGTCGGAGAGCATGGTGTACGGCTTGATGGCGGGCATTGGCAATTTGGGCGCCTCCATGTCGAACACGATCGGGTCGCTGCTGATGGAGCTGGCGTGGCCCATCGACACGACGACAACACCGTGTGACTTCAGCAACGTGCCGTGGCTCATCATCACGGGCCACCTCGCCTCGCCGTTTTTGATCGTGGTGGCGTCCTTTGTGCTGCTGCCGCACGCTCGTGTGAATGACGCGCTTGACTTGCACGGCCACGTTGTGCAGAAGCACCTTGAGAAGGAAGGCGACGAAGGAAAGGCTGCTCCTGATGCCGCCACCACGTCTGCGACCACGCCGGGAACGGCGGCATGATGAATGCAGAAGATCGCGAAGTCAGCGTGACGCCTCAGGACGGCACGACCTTGTCTACGCACTTGAGAACCGCACTGCGTCATCGCAGTCTAAATTATTCATCCTCTTCTTTTTTCCTCCGTTTCGGCACCGATAAGCTCTAACAATCTCTCTTTTTCTTTCTGTAGCTCTTCTGCCATCTGTATCTTGATATATATTTTTTAACTAGGATTTGGTTGAGTATAAAGCTCGATGAGCTGCTGTCTTCACGCCGCACGGTGATCCCACTCATTACTCCCTCCCTACTGTAACGTGTCATTCTTTGTTTCCGCTGTTGTTGTTGCTGTTCTTCTTCGTTATTTCCATCCCTCATTCTTCTGTTTGTGGTTTTATTATTATTCTTTGTAGAACGCACTCACACACACACACACAACGCAGCAGTGCGACACGCGCGTCAGGCATACATTATTCGGTGCTGGTGTACGGCGTGGTGGTGTTGCTGGTCTCTTTGTGTGACATACATATACGCTTGCTTTTTTATTTTCTTTTCTCTCTCCCTTTTCCTGACGCGGTGGCCGACCTTCTTTCGCTCCATTTCGTCTCGCCCACTTCTCCGGCCGATGCAACTCGCTGTTGTACACTCCTTAAAGAGTCGTGTTGCGCTGCTGAGAGAATTCTATTGAAGTAAATAAATTATGATGATCATCCTCGCTTGACTTTTTCTTGTGTGCTTTTTCTTGTTGGTTTTTGCTTCTTTGTTTCCGTTTGGCTTCTCCTTTCTTCGGCTTATTCATTTTTTTTTCTTTCTCATGACCTCATGCTCTCGATGCAGCGTACTCCTTTGGGTTTCCTGCTGGTACGCGGATACGACTCCGCCTACACACACACAGAGAGAGATGAATACGTATGTGCACCAACTAACGGTCATTTAAACTGTTGTCCTGCCTCTTTTTTTTTATATACTCCTTCGATGTTCGTGTCCCTTCTTTTCCTTTCAAAAACGGCACAAAATGGATTTGGTGTGTGTGCGTGTGTGCGGGTGAGGGATGCCGCCTGGCTCGCTGCTCTCTGAAGCTAGAAGATCTCGCCTACCCATTCGAAAAGTTTTTTTTCTTTCTTTCTCTGGTCGTGTCGCCGCGTGGGAACGTGCGAAGTCCTCTCACACACACGCACCACAAGGACAGGTTCTTTCTTTCACGCACACGCACAACATCGATGAGGTTTGGTTGCACGTACGCAGCTTTCTCGAGACCCTTCTCGAAGGAGAAAGAGAAGAAGAAGAAGTGATGCGACGGGTAAGTCGGGTGGATGCCCGCCGCCGCTCTTTGCACGGAATTCTGAATTTTCCTTTCTCTTTTTGTTTTTCTTTTAACACAGCTTCTAAAGTAACTTCTAATCGACCCATCAAAACGCTTCTGCACGACCTTTTTCTGTTCTTGTAATTACCGTGTTGTGATACAGGTCCGCTCTATATGTATTCTACACTTTTGTATATATGCAATTAGCACTGATATTATTATTCTTATTATTATTTCTTGTGTTTTCACCCCTGCTCCGAACTCTTCACTCCGGCACCACTCCCAGCCCACATATATATACGCCAGTCGTTTCGTCTGTAGAACTCGGCGAGCTGCGTCTTTCAAATTGGGCTTTCGGTGAGTTTCTCATTTTTTATTATTATTGTTGTTTATCCTATGATTATCCTTTCGAGTCTCGACTTTCTTTTGTCGCTGTATCGCCCTCACCGCAAACTCGTTCGGCGATATATATATACACACACAAATAGCTGAGTATGTACAACGCCAAAGATAATCTTAAAATATTCTGAAGGAAACGTCATCGTCGACAAAGGAGCGGAAGACGCTCTAGTACTCGTCGTGCCGCTCACACCGACCCACCCTCGACGAGGACTGCATTCATTGAACCTCGTGGGAAACTCTGCGTAGCACCTCCTCATCTTTTTGTTCCTGTCCTCATGAAGCGGATGTGTGGTCAATATACCGTGCTGTCGATCCTCATCGCTGCCAATCCTCTACCCCTTCTTCTTGAACCGGCGTCATTCGCAATTTGTGTGTATGTATGTGTGTATGTGTCTTTCTCTCTCTCCTCTCAATTAGCGCCAACCAATCAACTCAACTGACTCAAAGTCCGTTCATCACGGTTGGTTGCTCCCGTTGGACCAAAGCAGAAGGAACAGCACAGCACGTGATCGTGCGTTACTACACCAACAAAAATTATTGCTCCGTCATAGTTAGGAGGAGAGGGAAGGAAGCCAACGAAGAATGTCCGTCAACTTCGTCGAGGTGCACCCACTGGTGCTGCTCAACGTCGTGGACCACGTCACTCGCCTTCACCTATCGCACGAGTCCGACCCACCACCCACCGGTCCTTTCTTCTCCACTGTCGGTTTGTTGATGGGCACGACAAGCGTCGCCGCCGCCGTTCGCAACAACGGTGGTAGTAGCGGTGGCGGTGGTGGTTATGTCGCCGCAGCTACCACGACTCTCGCTACCTCGTTTGAGCTGCCGTTGAAGCTGAACGACAGCGGCGAGCCGATTCCCCTCGCCGCCCTCGCCGGCGATGCCGCGTTTCTGGCGCGCGTGTTGGAGGACGACGTGGACTGGCCCGCCGCGCAGCAGCACCGGGCACTGCTGGACGCGGTGATGCCAGAGTCGTCGGTTGTCGGGTGTTACCTTGTGTGCAGTGGCGGCTTGCGCAGCGGGCGCCCCGCCGGCAAGCGCGACGGCGACGTGACTTCCACCACCCGATCTAAAAAGCCGCGGAACGAATCGCAGCGCAGTGCGCAGGACACCGCGTCGGGTGCGGGTCTTCCACACATTGGGCAGAGCCTCGCCACGCAGCTGCACCTCGCGGAGCTGCTGCCGGCGGCGGCAGACGGCTTCGTCGTTTTGGTTTTCTACGAAGGCGAGGTGGTGGCTGGAAGACGGGGTGACAGCGGCGGTGGCGGCGGTGGCGGCGGTGGCACGGACGACTCTTCTTCTTCTTCAGCGGCCGTCGCGACGACGACGCCATCCTCCTCTTCCCTCAGCGCGCGTCGTTTGCCGCTTGAAGCGTTCTGGGTCTCCACCGTGCCAGTGGCTGCGGCCGAAGAAGCCGGGGAGGCCGCAGACCGAAGGAGGGGCAAGGGTGCGGTGCCGGCCCCTGTCGCCGTCACTCCAGCAGACATGGAGTGGATCGGGCTGGCGAATGAGGTGCACATCATGCGCGACGTCAGCGCCTCCACCACGGCAACCCCCACCACCCCGTCGAGCGCGCCCAGCTTTCTCCGTCGCGTCAGCGCGGCTCTCTACCCCGCCTCGGCGCAGCGCGTCGGCTCGCCCACGGTGGACACCCCCACGGCTCCCCTGCCATCATCATCGCCGCAGACGGCCACCACCAATGCCGCCGCCGCCACAACACAGAACTCCAACGCCGCGGACGGTCTGCGGAGCAGTCTTCGCCTTCTGAGCCGGGTCCTAGCGACCCCATCAGGTGCCTCCACAATGCAGCCCACTGCACCCGGGACACGAAACGTATCGGATAGCGGTTACTCCTCTGTCGAGCTTCTTCGCACCGTGGCGACCTGTGTGCGCAACGTGCCGGACGATAACGCGGAGCAGCAACACGAACAGCAGCACCCGCAATCGACCGCCGCGCCCGACTCGGAAGACGTGCTGCGTGCCGTCTTGGCCCTGGAGGCGCAGTGTGCGATGCGGCTTGCGGATCTGCAGAGACAGCAGCGGTCCGTCGTGATAGCCCGCATGTCAGCGATGAGCAGTGTGGGTCGGAGAGGATTATCGTCGCCGTCGTTATTAAAGACGATGTCCGCAAAGCGTGGCGCGATGCGTAGTCGAGCAGGGGATGTGGAGGAGGCACGCTCGGCTGCGGCTGGTGCGTGGATTCCGCCTCGACATGACGGCCGTGAGAGAGACTCGCTTGTGACGTATGTTTCCGGTCACGTGTGGCCACACCAAAGCGAATGAAGCAGTTCTCTTTCTCACACACATACACATGCAGTTGTCCTCTCTAGCGAACTTATTATTCTTTCTATTATTATTAATAGTTTTTTTTCTCCGCCTGTGTGTGTGTGCGTGTGCGTGTGTTTGTTTTTGGGGGAGGGATTTTGACCATCATTACTTAGACGTTTACTCCTTCTTTCTTGTTGCTGGTCGATTTACTCTTCTTCTGATGCGTTCGTCAAAGGGGCCATCGTTTTGCCGTCAGACACCGTCAAAGCAAACGGAGTGTAAAGGGAGGCGTAACCAGGGGGAGGTCTGAAATTGCATCTACGCGGAAGCTGGAGGGCGTGGTTGGCGCCCTTGCTTTCTCTCTCTCTATTCCTCTTGTTGTCTCTCGACCGTGAGCTGGCGTTGCCTTCATGAATTAGAGGGTCACGGACACCAACCACGCGACGCTCGCCGGACCCTGTGCACCCTTGGCCGCCCCCACCCCCCCCCCCTCCTCTTTTTTTCCCCTCGTTTCCGTCACGACCTCGCCGACTCCGCACATCACCTTCCTCTCTTTCCTCGTCTTCTCAATACGGGTCATTCCACAGAGCCAACTACGCTTCAAAAGAATAATACTAATTTTTATTCTCGCGCCCCAGCAGAAGAAAGAAGGACATACACACACCCGCCCACATACATATACGCATATACACACGCATATACACATTAAGATATATACATATATACGTACGGGTTCCGTTATCTTTCTTTCCTTTTTTTCTCTTTCGTCAGTTTTTTTTTTTGTTAAGCACGCGCTTCTTGCTGTTGCGACCGTTTACTTCTCCCTCGTCAACGTACGTCATTCCTTTTGCGCCTTCTCTCTTTCCCCGTCTCCTACGTGAACCTCCCGCCTGCGCAACGCGGCTCAACGCTGCTGGCTTTCCTGATTCATTCATTCATTTACTTTCTTTATGTAACCGCAAAACAAACAAACCAAACAAACAAACACGCGCGAAAGCCAGAAGTGAAAGGACGATGTTTTCCCCCGACCGCAGCAGCCACAACGGGGAGGAGAGGGAGTCCGGCACGAACTACGCGGAGCCGGCCGTGGGGGACCCCCTCGACGCCGCGCCGCCGCCGCCGCACCGCACCGAGGACGGCAGCACTATCTTGCCGAACGGCACCATTGTCCACCCAGCCGCCGAGAGGCTCTTCGCGGGCTGCCCGTGGGTGCGGAACATCCCCGTGGTTGGCGGGGCCGTCGAGGGCTACGGGCCGGCCTTTGTGCTGGCGCTGTGCATGGCCTACTTCCTGTGCAAGGGCATCGCGGATCAGATTATCGGCTTCTCCCGCCAGCCGATGATGACGAAACGCTTCGGCATCGACGGAGACCGCTACCAGCGCCTGGCCAGCCTGTACAGCATGGGCTGGGCCATCAAGGCCTTCATTGCGATGATGACAGACACCTTCGCCTTCCTCGGCTACACGAAGCGCTGGTACATGGTGATCTCCTGCATCGGCGGCGCGGCGTTCGCCCTTGGCTACGGCCTCCTGCCCGCGAAGGAGTCGTCCGCGAACATCGCGGCGGGGTTTATCTTCCTCACCTGCCTCGGTAAGTCGAACGTGGACATCCTGTCGGAGGGCCACTACAGCCGCCTGATCCGCCGCAACCCGGTGCCGGGGCCGTCGCTGGTGAGCTGTCTGTGGGTGTGCATCCTCACCGGCACCCTCATCGCCTCCGTCATCCAGGGTCCGTTGTCCGACGGTGGCAAGACCCAAATTGGCGTGTTCGTCTCCGCGGTGCTGCAGTTCGTTACGGCGATCTTCTTCATCTTCAACATGTACGGCGAGCGGCCGAACGTGGTGGAGCGGCTGCAAGACCTGCGCTACGCGAAGGCGGCGCTCGCGAAGGCGCAGGCGGAGGCGCGGCAGGCCGACGGCTCCACCTCGGACGTTGGGGATGAGCTGCTCGAGAAGCCGGTCAAGAAGGACCTCCACCCTGAAAATGACGGCGCCATCTACGACGAGGTCCAACTCGGTGATCCCAGCCTGGTCGGTTTGCAGGACGTCTACGGCGTGCCCAACGGTGACAGCAACAACAGTGAGAAGGGCGGCACGAGCCCCAACATGGTCGTCGCCGCTATGGACGAAATTGACGAAGAGGAGCAGCTGGCAATTCGCACCTGCCTCTTCGGGGCCTTTGAAATCAACAAGGAGGTGGTCTCTCGCAACTGGAAGGTCGTCGTGTACTGCGTGATCATGACGGTCAGTGTGGTGACGATGGTGTGTGTGACTATCCTCGGCACGACCTACGACCTCATGTATGCCTGCATCGTGCTGTCGGTGGTGTGCATCGTGTGCGCCTTCCTGACGCTGCCGCGCGTGATTGCCAAGGCGAACGTGTTCACCTATATGTACTTCACCCTGTACATCCAACTCCCCGGTGCGCTGGATGCCTTCTACGTGGCGGACGAGGAGTGCCTGCCGGGCGGCCCTCACTTCACCTACACCTTCTACAACACCGTTGGCGCGGTGATCCAGAACATTGGAGGCATGATCGGCGTCACCTTGTTCACCTACGTCTTCTCCAAGCAGAACTACCAGGTGACCATGTGCGTGAGTGTGTCATTGATGATCATCGCTTCCGTCTTTGACATCGTCATCGTCGAGCGGTGGAACCTGTACATCGGCATCCCCGACCACGCCATGTACATCTGCGGGGACGCCGTCGTGTACCAGGTCTGCTACATGTTCTCCTACATGCCGGTGGTGCTGCTCATGTCTCGCCTGTGCCCGCGCGGGTCGGAGAGCATGGTGTACGCGCTGATGGCCGGCTTTGCCAACCTCGGCCAGACCATGTCGAACGCGATCGGCTCGCTGCTCGTTGAGTTCCGCTTCCCTTTCAAGTCGAAGGTGCCGTGCGACTTCCACAACGTGCGTTGGCTCATCATCATCGGCCACCTCCTCATGCCTCTCGCCATTGTGCCGCTATCGTTTTTGCTGCTGCCGCGTGTTCGCATCTGCGACGACATCGACGTCAACGGGCATGCGATTCATGCCCAGCTGAGGTCCGAGAAGAAGCGCGCCGAGGAGGAGGCGGCGGCGGAGGCGGAGCGTCAACAGAATGCGGGCAACGATGGCGCTGCCCTATACGATGAGCTGGGCACTGTGAATGAGCCGTGCGTGGAGACGGCCGGTAAGTGACGGGGGATCGAACTGCACGACGAGGGAACTCGAGCAAGTCTCTCTCAACGCAAGCGCAGTAATATGTGTAAGTGAGAGAGAGAAGGAGAGCATTCGAGCTTTCCTCCTGTTTTGATTTTGTCTTTATTTCTTTTCATTCCTTCCTACTCAAAAAAAAAAACCCCGGTGGTGTACACATACCTGTCACCCCGATAACACCGTCCTGACTGTTTAAATCGGGGGTGCAGCGACAGAAAGGGCGATATTTCGTCTCTCTCTCTCTCTCAAGCAAGCGTCGTCGTTGCGCTCTCCTTTCACAGCTGCTTCCGACATGGATAGGTAAACGCGCGTGGCTATGCATGCCTTTCTTTGTCTTCTTCTTTGTTATGTTTCTCGTGTACGTACTGCGTAGCCTTCGCCGATCTCCGTGAAGCATGACTTTTTGTTTCCTCCCTTGTGTGAGTGAGTTTGTGTGTGTGCTTCATTGTTGTTTCTCCATCTCTCCGTGTTCTCTTCTTGCAACCGCAATCGTGGCCATGAGCCAACTTACTTCTTCCTTTCGCTCTCTGGCTCTCCCTACGCGTGATCCCTATTCGCCACCGCCCCTTTGTGTATCCGTTCTTTTCCACTTCGTCGTCGTGTTCCTCTTTGCGTCCGCTCCGCTTCGGATATTTCGCCGTGGCGGTGGCGGTGACTTCTTCTTTTCCTTTTAATCCTCGAGTCTTTGCGTGTTTGTTTTCTGCAGTGCAGCGCCTTGCTTTTTTCCCCGTCCGCTGGCAACTCCCGTGCCAATACAGAAAGAAAGAGAAAAAAAATAATAGTAATAAAGAGGAGGTGAGCGTGAGAACGCGGCTTTGCGGCGTGTGTTCGTGGTGACGTCTGTGGTGACGGTGGTGGTGGTGGTTTCTACCGCACAAGTGACACGAACAAGTCTGCTTATCATTTGTTCTTTCGTCATCCATCTCTCTCTCTCCCGCACGCACTTTATGTTTCTTTGTTTTTATTATTATTATTATTATTATTATTATTATTATTAATATTATTATCATTAGTGCTCTTCTGGCGTTGTTGTTGTTGTTTTGTTATTTTCATTTTGATGACAGCGCTACCTTCTCCCCCCGTCGGAGGAAAGGTATTCACCTAAATTCTTCTTTCTGCGGTTTCCTTTGCTTGTTGCCCGTTCGTCTCCCTTGAAACTGCCTGACGCGTGTTGGCGGTGAAGGCGTGTCTTTTTATGGGCGTGATAATCACTGATGCGTACTTGTGCCCCAGAAAATGCACCTCAGCGTCTTTCCTTTTTTTCCTTTGCATGTTGGTTTGTTCCATTCCACGCCATCCGGCTTTCCCCAATGTGCGCGAGATACATGTGTTTCTAATAAAGAAACTAAACGCGTGTGTTTTTCTCTTGAGCCCTTCTTCCATCTAACCCGCGGTCATTCAGCCCTTTTCCAGCAATAATAATTATTATTATTACTATCGTTTCCTGGGCGTTGCTTAGTGATCGCACCAAGCGCTTTTGCTGTCTTTGTTGCTATGACTACTACCATTTTCTTATCACCGTCCCCATGCCGTCGCCTTACGTTTTATGTCACTGCAGTGCCAGAAGCTAAACTCGTGCGATTTGGTGTGGCAAACTGGGTGAGAAGGGGCATTCGCGGACCCAGCACGGGTGTCGTTTCGTATGACTTCTCGGCAATCTTTGTTTTTTTTCTTTTCCTTCTCTTCGATTCTCCCTTGCACCTTTCATCGCCTTCGTGCAGCGGTTTCTTTTTTGTTGTCCGAGTGTTTCGTTTAGAAGAGAAGGGAGGAAGGGAGAACCGAATATATATATATATATACACGCCGTTCACCTCTCTCTTTCTTTCTCTCCCCCCTCCCCCTGCTCTTTGCTCACCATCGCGTGTGAGGTTGGTTGTGTGTGTGTGTGTGCGAGTAGAGATAAACGCGCGGTTGTTGTGTTCTCTCAATACTGATTTTTTATTATTTTCTCTCTCGCTCGATTTTCTGTGGTTTGTACTCGTCTGTTCTGATTTGCTTGTTTGAATTTTCTGCTTGTATTTGAGGTCTTTTTCGTCCGCCGTGCGTGGCGGCACGTACCCCCCTCCCTCCCCTCGAGGCAGCTAATAAAGAATCATAATGGGAAGGAGGGTGCGGACGGTACGTCTTGAAAAATTCGGCCATCGTCTTTCGTACTCCTCCTTCTTGTTGCTGCTGCTGCTGCTGTGGTGCTGCTGTGGTGTGTATGTATTCTGTATGTTTGATTGCGTGTTTGTTTTGGTTGTGATACATTATTGTCCGCCTCTTTTTTTTCTTTCTTCGATGCTCAACGCTCTGTGCTGAGCTTGGTTTTGGCCTTTCTTTGCTAAGGCGAAGTACGCATTTCGCCGTGACGCGCCTGGCGACCGTGCGAGGCATCAAAGCAAACAAGAGAGAACGGCGAAGCAGCAGACGGAAGAGGAAACGGGAGAAGCCACTTTTGTTGTCGTTGTTTTTTTCTCTGAGTTTTTTTAGTCTGGTCTTTCCAGAGTTATCAGGCGAAAGTGGGATGTTTAAAATTAAAAGAAAAAATGGTGTGTGTGTGTGTGTGTGCGTGTTTGCGTCATACAGTTAGACCGTTAACAGTAATAAACCATCTTTAAAGAATGGGAGGGGAAAAAAAGGAACTGTCATGCACGACAATTAATGGCAACGCCGTTGTTAGTTGTTGCTGGAGTTTCACTGTACGTTTGCGTTATCGCGCTTCTCTCACCCCCGCTTTTTCTTTTCCAATGCGGGCTGTTATCCACACATTTTTTCTTCCTTTCTTTCTTACGGTGGGGTTGTTCTGTTTCTGTTTCTTTTCTTCTTCTCCTTTCTTGTTGTTCTGATTCGTGGGCTGAAAGTGGCAGGTCCTTCGCGAGTATCTCAGCCTTGTTTTACTTCTCAAATATTCCCACATTCATTTAGTTTAGTTATATATATATATGTTGGTTTTTGCGATAGCCTGCAAAGGCCTCTTTTTTATGGTTGCGTCGTCATCGTCGCTTTCTGTTGGTTTTCCTTGTTTTCCCTGTTTTTACTCTCGTGTTGAGGACATCTTAAATCTCTACCCCGAAAAGATATGAAGGAGATAAATAGAAAAGGAGGTATCGCAGGTGAGATGGATCGAGCAGGGCTCACGGGGAAGCAACTTCATAGCGCGTTCTCGTTGCTAGTATGGAGTATTGCTCCTATTGTTTTACCGGTGGTGGTTTTTTTCTTTCGTCTGCCTTCAGCGGACACCGATAGGGTCTTCTCGCTTGCTTCACCGTGGCTCGGGCCTCATTTAAAAACTGTACTGAAACCTCCACGGCTGCGCGGTACGCAAAATGCCCCGGCTTCATCGTCATTCAGCTTCTTTTCCTGCCTTTTACTATTTTTTTCTTTTCTGTTCTCTGTGTGTGTGTGTGTGTGTGTGTCCTTGCCATCTTCTTCTCACGCGTACCGCTTCCATCACAACAACCCCAACACAAATCTGCCTTGCAATGACTAAAACGCGCACAACAACTAAGACGGTAAAGAGGAATTGAAGGAGCTCTTTTTGAAAGGAAAAAACCTCTATACATTAATATATACATCTATCCCCTTTCCGCATCCTACGTCTCTGCTTTCGTTTTCATACCATCACGCCAAGATGCCTTCCCAGTCACCGCACGCGTCAGCTGACGCGCACAACGCCCTCGATGACGCCATCATGCTGACGGACGACGAATACGGCAACACCGACGATCCGTGCGGCATGGAGCGGGCGGAGCCACCCGCAGCAACAGCGCCGGCGGCGAACGATCGGTGGACGAAGGAAACGCCGCACGAGGGGGCGCGACGCCTCTTCCGGGCCTGCCCGTGGACGCGCAGCATTCCGGTGCTGGGCAACACCATCGCCGCTTTTGGGCCGAAGCTGACCGCCTCTGTCGGCGCCTTCTATTTCATGAACAACGGCCTGGCCGAGAACATCATCTCCGCCTCGAAGCAGCCCATGATGATGAAGCGCTACACGATCGACGGCACCCGCTACCAGCGCCTCGCCGGCGTGGTGACGATGGGGTCGTCCATTAAGGTGTTGATGGCTACCATCTCCGACACCTTCGCCATCTTCGGCTACCGCAAGCGGTGGTACCAACTCGGGTCCTGCGTGGTGGGCTTTTGCTTCTGTCTCGGCTACGCCCTCCTGCCCGCCAAACCGGCGTCGGCAGACACGGCCGCCGCCTTCATCTTCCTCTGCACTTTCTGCCGCATGAACTCGGACATCTTGACCCAGGGCCACTACAGCCGTTTGATCCGCCGTGCGCCGAAGGCAGGGCCGCAGCTGGTGACGTGGATCTACTGGATGATCCTCATCGCCACTCTCATCGCCGCCGTTCTCATGGGACCGCTGGCGGATCAGAACAAGACGGTGAACGGCATCTTCGTCTCCGCGGTGATGCACCTGCTGCCGGGTATTATTTTTCTTTTCAACGGCTACAGTGAGAAGACGAACCAGGAGGAGCGTGTCGAGGACGCACGGCGACTGCGCGAGGACCTGCGCGTGGCGCGCCTCCAACCCGTCGGTGCGCCGGACACCTCCTCCGATGTGAGCGGGGAGGACGTGCGGATGGGGATCCCGCAGGAGACAACGGAGCAGCTGATTTACGACGACGAGGACGAGCACCGCAAGAGCAAGAACAGCCACCACCACGACCAACACGACGACAACGATTTATTGGTGGCGAAGGACAAGCTAGGCAGGGAAGCGGTGACGCCGACGAAGACGCACACGGTGGCCACGCTGGACGGCAACGAGGCAACGACAGCGGAGGAGTGGGATGATGTGGAGTACGTGCAGCGCGACTGTCGCACCTACTGCGGCGGCCGCCTCGAGGTCAACCGCGAGATGGTGCTGCGCAACTGGAAGATCGTGTGCTACAGCGCGCTAATGATTTGCTGTGTTGGGACGATGGCCTGCATGACGATCCTCGGCACGACGTGGGATCTGCTGTACGCCTGCATCGTCGTCGCGGTGGTGTGCATCGGTGGCGCATTTATTTGCCTGCCGCGTGTGATTGCCAAAACGGAGGTGGCGGTGTTCTTGGACTTCGTCCTCTACATTCAGCTCCCCGGTGCGCTGGACAGCTTCTACGTGGCGGACGAGGCGTGCGTGCCGGGCGGCCCCCACTTCCCCTACAGCTTCTACACCACCGTCGGTGCGGTCATTCAGAACGTGGCGGGCCTGGTCGGCGTGACGATGTTCGCTTACGTCTTCTCCAAGCACAGCTTCCAGATGGTGATGATCACCACCGTCATTATGCGCATGGTCGCCTCCATCTTTGACTTGATGGTCGTCGAGCGCTGGAACCTGCACATCGGCATCCCGGACCACGCCATGTACATCTGCGGGGACTCCATCGTGTACCAGATCTGTTACCAGCTGAACTATATGCCGCTGGTGTTGGTGCTGTCGCGTGTGGTGCCGCCCGGGTCGGAGAGCATGGTGTACGCGCTCATGTCCAGCATCGGCAACCTGGGCATGACGATGTCGAACACGATCGGGTCGCTGCTGATGGAGCTGGCGTGGCCCATCGACACGACGACAACACCGTGTGACTTCAGCAACGTGCCGTGGCTCATCATCACAGGCCACCTCGCCGTTCCCGTGCTGATCATTCCCGTCTCGTACCTCTTCCTGCCGCGTGCGCGCATGTGCGACGACATCGACATGAACGGCCACGTTGTGCGGAAGCACCTTGAGAAGGAGCGTGCGCAGAAGGATCTGGGGGCAGGTCGACCGGCGACCGCGTCGGAGCCGCTGCACGAGCAGACGAACGCTTAGAGGAGAGAGAGGAGAGAGAAGAAGAGGAAAAGACGCGGAACGAGATGACCGGGGCTTCTTTTTTTTTATTCGATGGAGAACGAAGCCCACCCCTTCTCCCTGCACTCGTCGGTGCTCTCTCTCTCTCTCTCTCTCTTCCTCTATTCTTTTCGTGGTGATGGAATCGGCTTTCGCAGGGCGTGTTGCCGGCTTTTTGATCTCCGCGGCGACTTTCGTGGCCGTTCGTGCTTACAATGCGGTGAGGCGAGAAGTGTGGGAAGAAGAGAAGAACGGGGGGAGGTAAAACGAGAAACGAACGCTCGCCTCGGTGCCGCGCCAATCGTGTGTGGCGATGGTCAACTCGTCGTGCCCTCCGTGGTACCAAAAGCGTGCGCACACCGCAGCGTCTTCCTCTACTTCGTTCTCACGGATGCTGCTGCTCCTCTCGTTTTTCAATGATCACACCATTTTCTTCCAGTTTGGTGGGTATCGTTTGTTGGGAGGGATGTGAGGAGGAAAACAGCGCAGGAGCAGCAGTACACAACCCCATTGTCTTGCCGCTCTGTCGGAAAGTGCGTGCATCGTGCAAGGACTAAGGAAGGGGAAAAGATCGCGAGGCCTTGTGGTCACCGCCTCCTCTTTTTTTCCCTTTAACTGTTTTATGTTTTTTATGTTTTTCCTTGAACGAAACTGAAAAGGAAACGAAAGACCTTGAACCTCTCCGCGCGTGTGCGTCTGTCCGTGTGTGTGTGTGTGTGTGTGTGTGTCAGTCCTTTAGCGTAATACTATTTCTTCTGTGTATTGTTGAGTCAACGTCCTTCTCTTTTCTTGTTTTGATTTTCATTGGCACACACGCACACCCACACCCACACATTTCGCGGGCTTCACGTTCTTTTCTGATTTCTTATCCACTTTTTAACGCCCCCTATTTCTCTCCATACGTTACTGATATTCACGTATTTATATAGTCGAATCTACTGTTCTGCATCCGAGAGCGTGCGACTCGGTCACGGCGCGCTCCTTTGTTTTATTGATTTATTTATATATGCGAAGGTACGCATCTGCGCGCCTGCCGACTAATGTTGTTAACGTGTCGGCTGATTTCCTCTTCTTATTTTTCTTCTATTTTTCCTCTCTCACCTTTCTTTTAAGAGTTAAACCGGGAAAGGAATAAACAAACGCTGTGTGGTGACGGAGACATTGACTGCAGTGCGGAAAGAAGAGAGGAAAAAAGAAGCCGTTGCGTACTCCGATGCGCCGTGGGCTCCTTCGCGCGCAGCTGATGTCTTCTCCTCTCACCACGATCTCTTCTCAAGCACGTGTTTCTTCATCCTTTCTATATATATATATATATGTTTACATTGGTAATGTTTCTCCCACGCCACCCCACCCCCTCTCTCTTTCTTCGCTGTGTTGTACTCTCTCTCTCCCTCTCTTACGAGGGTTTTTATTTCATTCACGGTGTGCGCTTCTCATCGTCTGTGCGTGTGTATGCGTGTGTGCGTGTCAACGATGCTTTCTTCTTCTTTATATTTATATATATTTATATATATAATGCTTGGTCCTCTATTTTTAATTTGTTTGCTTCTTTGTTCTTCCCCCTCTCCTCTCATACACATATATGTTTTTATCCTCTTCTGTATTCGATCGCAAACCGCTATCGAGCGTTAATTTCCTTGATGCTACGGTTGTCCTTCCCTGCAATGAAAGTTGGTCATCTCTCAATGGCCTAGACAGCAAAGAAGGAACGAAAGGCACGGTAGGGCATCTGAAGCAGCACCGATCTTTTTTTATTCGTTGCCTGCCTCTTTCGCGATAGAACTCCGCATCCCAATCCTCCTCGTTTCATCATGAAAGCCTCGTCACTCCTCTCCTCTCCCCCTCCCTCTCCCTCCTCTCGCTCTTCCTCTACAGGTCAACGCAGTAATATTGCTTAATTATTATTTTTTCCTTTCTTTAAAACGGAGTCGTTCTCTCTCTTCCAGCTTTTTATTCTTCTTCTATTATTATTATTGCTATCAAACAACACCAACCTCAGCAATCTCGCGCTTCACCTCGTCTTCGCTTTGTCCGCTTTTTCCCACCCACGTGGGCATCAGACACACACACACACACCAGAACTCAAAAAAAAGAGATGTCGTCGTTCTCGAACGCTGCGGTCCCGGCTGGCGAGACCGCCTGGCGCGAGGACGCTGCAGCGGACGCACCGGCCGACAGCGCCACGCCAGATAACTTCACGCCGGCGAAGAACCCCGACGACGGAGTGCCGGGGGTGTTTGATATGACGCCCAACGACGCTGTCGCGATGGCGGAGCACCCAGATGCGGTGGGCTTCTTCAAGGTCGTGCCGTGGGTCCGCAAGTTCCCTGTTCTCGGAATCGCCGTGGAGGCCTTCGGCCCTGTCTTCATCTTCTCGCTCGGCAGCTGCTACTTTCTGATGAAGGGCATAACGGAGAACATCGTCGGCTTCTCGAAGCAGCCGATGATGTCGAAGCGGTACGGCATCGACGCGGTGCGTTACCAGCGCCTGGCCGGCATCACCAAGATGGGCACCTCCATCAAGGCCTTCATCGCCGTCATCACTGACATCTTCCCCCTCTTCGGCTACACGAAGCGGTGGTACATGTTCGGGTCCTGCCTGATCGGCTTTGCGTTTACCCTCGGCTACGGATTACTTCCGGCAAAGAAGTCGTCCGCGGACATCGCGGCAGGTTTCATGTTCCTCTCCGTATTTGCCCGCGCCAACGTGGACCTGCTTTCCGAGGGCCACTACAGCCGTCTCATCCGGCGTAACGCGAAGGCCGGACCAGCCATGGTGAGCTGGATTTGGTGGATGATCATGTTCGGCACGATCATCGCCTCCCTCATTCAAGGCCCCCTGTCCGACGGTGGCAAGATGCAGATTGGCCTCTACGTCGCCGCCGCCCTGCACATCTTCCCCTGCATCATATTTATCATGAACTGGTACGACGAGAAGAAGAACAAGGTGGAGCGGCACGAGGACGCGGTCCGCCTGTACAACGATATGAAGATCGCCCGTCGGGAGCACCGCGTCAGGGCGCACGCGAAGAGGCGGCAAGACAAGGCAGACGGCAACAAGACGGTGAGTTACTTTCAACCTGAAGAGGGCACCATCCGCATGGAGCCGCTGGAGGGCGAGAACGACGACGACCTTGTCGGCTTCTCCAACGCCGTCGCCGTGGCCGACGACGCCGATCTGGCCTTCGGAGACGACTACGCAGACGACGACGAAACGGAGTTCCAGGAGCCCGACATCGCCACCTTCTGCTGTGGCGCAGTCGAGGTGAACAAGGAGGTCTTTGTGCGCAACTGGAAGATCGTTGTGTACAGTGTGGTCATGACGTGCGCCGTCATCACGATGGCCTGCGTGACCATCCTCGGCACCATCTGGGATCTGCTGTACGCCTGCATCGCCGTCTCGGTGGTGTGCTGCGTCTGCGCCTTCCTGACGCTGCCGCGCGTGATTGCCAAGGCGAACGTGTTCACCTACTTCGACTTCGTCCTCTACATCTCGCTGCCGGGTGTGCTGGACACCTTCTACGTGGCCGATGAAGCGTGCGTGCCGGGCGGCCCCCACTTCTCCTACACCTTCTACAACACCGTTGGTGCGGTGATCCAGAACGTGGCCGGCATGGTCGGCGTGGCGATGTTCACGTACATGTTCTCGCACATGCGTTACCAGGTCGTCATGTGCATCACCGTCATCATCCGCATCGTCGCCTCCGTCTTTGATCTCGTCATGGTCGAGCGCTGGAATGTATACATCGGCATCCCGGACCACGCCATGTACATCTGCGGGGACGCCATCGTGTACGAGTTGTGCTACATGCTCGGATACATGCCCATTGTGATGCTGCTCTCGCGAGTGTGCCCGCGTGGGTCGGAGAGCATGGTGTACGCGCTGATGGCCGGCTTCGGTAACCTGGGCTCGTCCATGTCGAACACGATCGGGTCGCTGCTGGTCGAGCTGGCGTGGCCCATCGACACGAAGGTGAAGCCGTGCGACTACAGCAACGCGCGTTGGCTGATCATCACGGGTCACCTCGCCATCCCTGCTCTGATTATTCCACTGGGCTTTCTGATGATGCCGTCAGCGCGCATCTGCGACGACATCGATGTCAACGGACACGCAATTCACAAGCAGGTAAAGGCGGAGGTGAAGGAGGAGGAGAAGGACAAGAAGGACAAGAAGGTGAAGAAGGTGGATGCGGTGGAGCCGTTTGAGAGCTCCGAGTCGGACTAGAAAGCGAGGAAGAGAGCGGCATTGAGGCGTTGAAAGACAGAAGGAAATAATAATAAAAGAGATGCGGTGATGGCACCGTAATTATCTTAGTAATGCATCGAGACGCTCTTTTATTTTGTTTTTCCTTGCTGTGGCTTCTCTCTTCTCTCTTCGTTTGAAGCGAGGAGCTACGCATAGGCAAATGGTCAGCCGCACTGCGCGGTGTCTGCTTCCGATGGCTGCCCGTCTTCCCCGCGCCTTGTTGTCGTCTCTTTCTTTCTGTTCTCTATGCGTGGGTGTGCTCGTCAAATCACATGCGCACACCTGTGTGTGTGTGTGTGTATTGATTGGGCAGTCCCCCACCGAGGAGCCCTTCTTCGTCCCTGCAACCTCTTCCGTTGCTGCTCCTCTGAAAGCCCGGTCATCTTCACGCCGACTCCCTCTTCCGATGCGCCGTCATGCCCTGCTGCTGCTGCTACTTTTGCCCTCGCTCTTCTTACTAATATTCGTATTTTACGACACGAAGCCCATGGTGCACGGACAGTGTAGTGCACACAATGAGCGGGGGGAAGGGAGGGGAAAGCGCCGTCTAAGCAGCATCGCGGGCCGCACTCACCCTCCGCCATTCTTGCTACTTTTCTTTTATTTCATCATCATCATCGAACTTTTCTCTCCAGCGCTTCTTTTTTGTTGTTGTTGTCGTCGTTGTTCGCATGGCGTTTTCGATGAGTTCCACGTCCGTAGATGTTCGTCTCTTCCCCTTCAAACGGCAGCGCTCAACAATAATTCGCCTTCTCGCGATGTATTTGGTTTTTGTTTGTTTTCTTTTTCTTTCCTTCCTCCCTCTACGACTCCACTCTTCCTTCTTCATTTCTTCTGTTGTCATCCCTCTACTTTCTCCAATGGCTTCTTCTTCTTTTAAAAACAAACAAAACCGCCCTCTCCCAACCGAGCTCTTTTTTTTCTCTCTCTCTCTCTCTTCTACTAGTAATACTCTTTCTATAATTCGTTTTGATGAATACCATTTCTGTTGTGTACTTCTCTTTCAGCACCGCTGGTTTGTTTGTTTTTTGTTCCTCTACTACTATTTCTTTCTCTCTTTCTATCGAGAAGGATAGGGTCGTGCGTTGCCATGTAGGCTCCTTTCAGGGGGTGAGCAAGGGCGGAGCTGAGTACCCCACTTGAGCTCTTTGTAGACGCCCACACTTCCCAAAAAAGGAAAAAGAACAACGCCCCTCACAGTCACGCTTTTCGTTTCCTACGTTACTGATTATGATGCCGAGGAGAGCACCGCTGGCTTCTAGCGGTGTCCTCCGACGATTGCGCCGGTGCGCTCTTTATCCATGATGTGTGTGGGGGGTGGGGTTGGGGATTGCGGGATGAGTTCTATGGAAGAACAACAGGGAAGATGAAAAGGCTGCACCATCGATGTGACGAGACAGGTGTACCCGCTGCAAAAGGTCAAACGGATTTGTGTATTTAAATAGAATGCATTTCTCATTTCTTCCCTTTTTTGTTTGTCTCTTTCGCTGGATACTGACGTTGCTCGTCGTCTTCGCAGAAGCTGTGTGTCTCGATCTCTGCCCTTCCCCTCCCCCCACCCCTTCAACATGCACACACACACACACATCACAGACACCCCCTCTTTGTGGTGTTTTCAAATGCGATTTAAACCGCACGCAGAACGTCGTGCCCACTGTCTTTCTCTCTTCTTTTCTTTTTCCAGTGTAGCCTGTATGCCGCATCTCACGCACGCCGCTAGCGAGGAACAATCATCGTATAGGTGGGAGAACTGTTGTACAAACCCTCTCTCACTCACTCCCATACAAACACAAACACACACGCACGCAGCCACGATTTATATAAACCTTTCGCGTTGTTGTCGCTGCTGCTGCTGTTGACGTGAATGCTGCTGTGTGCGCCGTACATACGCCTTCATTTTTGTTTGTGTCCTCTTTCTTTTCCTTGAAGCCGACGCTAACATACTTTTTTTTCTCTCCTGTTTTCACCTGAGCGATTTAACACCATTTTTCTCTTCCATACGTCATTCCTGTGTTTGCTTGTCTTTCTCTATTGTTATTTCCTCTCTCTCTTCCTCCTCCCCCTTCCTTCGCGTCACCTTTTGGTGACTTCAGTACATACATCTGTTATCGCTTTTAACGTATCAGCACCCCCTGTTGTACATCACCCCAGACTCGTTAACACCAGACCAACCTATATGCACGCATATATATATGTACGAATGCATCAGCAAAAACGAAAGGAATTGATGATGAAGAATGGTGGAATACGGGCAGCCTGCAGAAGCTTGCCGTGGCGAAGGAAGGCGTGTTGGCGTCCCGCTCGCTTACCGCGGCTCCTCCTTCTCTTTCTTTATACTCCTGAGAACGCGGTGGAAGACACGAGGACGCGGGCACCGCCTCGCTTGTGTTAGAGCCGCCTAGTCACGGTGCGATGGAGCTGCACACTTGAAGAGGCTTCACTCCTTTCCTCGCCTGTTGTTGATGTTGCTGACGCTGTTTGACGTGCACAGACTCTCTTCTTCTCCTGTGCCTTCCTCCCCCTCTCCCTCCTCCTCCGCCTCCTCGACCTCACTGGCTGGTCGCACCGCTGCGCCAGACGTGATTCCTCGGGAAAGGCCCAATCAAACCCCCACTGCACTCTTTCTCTTTCTCCTTTGTCAGCACCGCGACCCCCTGCGGCTCGACCGTTGCTTTGATTCTGCTGCGATACGCGTGTGCCGAACTGCCCCTCCTGCACGGGGACACACACACCAACAGAAAGCCGTCTCGGCTCCGTCCAGGCAATGCCAGGCTCACCGCGCAGCGGTCACACCAACAGCCGTGAGGAGGCGGACGACGCGCAGGGCCACCAAAGCATGGCCGATGCTCCCGCGGCGCCGGTGGACACGGCGGTGCGCTACGTCCACCCCGAGGCGGCCCGCTTCTTCGCTTCCTGCCCGTGGGCGCGCCAGATCCCCATCTTCGGCGAGGCCGTGGAAGGCTTCGGATGGCGGATGGTGATCGCGCTGGGTGGCAGCTACCTCTTCTGTAAGGGCATCGCAGATCAGATTCTCACCAATCAAACCTTCGCCATGATGAGGGTCCGTTACGGCATCTCGGCGGACAGGTACCAGCGTCTCTACCCCATCTCGACGATGGGCTGGTCCATCAAGGCGTTCAGCGCCATGATGTGCGACGGCTTCGCCTTCCTCGGCTACACGAAGCGCTGGTACATGTTCGTGTCGTGCGTGGCCGGTGCCGTGTTCGCGCTTGTGTACGGCCTGCTGCCCGCCAAGGCGAGCTCCGCCGATACCGCTGCCGCCTTCATCTTCCTGTCGTGCTACGGTAAGGCGAACGTGGACATCCTGTCGGAGGGCCACTACAGCCGCCTCATGCGCGGTAACCCGAAGGCCGGTCCGGCACTGATCAGCTGGATCTGGGTGTGGGTGCTGGTCGGTGCAGTCATTGCCACGGTGATGAACGGCCCGCTGGCCGACCTGGGCAAGCCGCAGATCAGCATCTTCGTGTCTGCCGCCTTGCAGTTCATCACGTGTTTCTTCCACCTATTTAACATGTACGGCGAGAAGAAGAACCGCGTGCAGCGCTCCGAGGATGCGCTGTACATGCTGGAGGAGACCCGCAAGGAGCGCGAGCGGCTTGGCCTGGCGACGGGTGCGGACGACCTCGGTGTGAACGCGCCGGCCCCTGAAAAGAAGCCGTACCCGGAGCACTCCAGCGCGGAGGACGCGGAGGCGGCGGTGCAGGACGCGCTTGGGGACGAGCTCGTGCAGAGCCACTACAGCGAGGAGGACAACGGTGACGACGAGGCGGAGGTGTACTACGGTGAGCCGCCCGTTCCCTGCCTGTTCGGCGTCTTCGAGATGAACAAGGAGGTGATCTCGGACAACTGGCGCATCTTTGCCTACTCGATCGTCATCACGTGCGCGGTGGTGGCCATGCTGTGCGGCAACATCCTGTGTGACACCCTCGGCCTGCTCATCATCTGCGTCGTCGTGTCGACCATCTGCTGCTCCCTCTCCTTCTGGGCCCTGCCGTCTATCATCGCCCGCACAAATGTTTTTGCCTACCTCAACACGGTGGTGTACATCCACGCTGTGAGTCCGTTGCAGACCTTTTACATGAACTCCAACAAATGCAAAGGCGACTTTCCGAACTTCACCTTCACCTTCTATAGCACCGTTGCAGGCGTCATCGGCAACATCGCTGGCCTGGTTGGTGTGGCCGCCTTCAACTACCTCTTCTCCAAGCAGAACTACCAGGTGACGTACATCGTAACGACGGTGTTGCAGGTGCTCGCTGCTGTCTTCGACATCATCATCATAAAGCGGTGGAACGAGTACATCGGCGTTCCGGACCACGCCATGTACATCTGGGGTGATGCCGTCGTGCAGCAGATCGTGTACATGCTCGGCTTCATGCCAGTCGTGGTCTTGATGTCGCGCCTGTGCCCCCGCGGGTCGGAGAGCGTGGTGTACGCGCTGATGGCCGGCTTCTCCAACCTCGGCCAGACCACGGCGTCGTCCATTGCGGCCATCATCATGGAGTACGGCTGGTCCGCCTTCGCGGAAAACGACAAGTGCAACTATGAGAATCTGCCGTGGCTGGTTTTCGTCTGCAGCGTCATGACCCCGCTGCTGGCGATCCCGCTGAGCTTCATGCTGCCCATCGCCCGCATCATCGATGACGTCGACATCGACGGCAACGTGGTGCGCGCACAGGTGGACAAGAAGGTGGTGGCGGAGGAGGTGCTGACGGAGCACACGGACAGCGCGGAGCAGGAGGTCCTTGACACATCTCCCGTGACCGGCAAGTAGGGAAGCGGCGCCGGCGTCTCCGGTGCATCGTATGGAACTCCATGTGCGGTGGCACGGCGGAAGCACGCCGAGTGGGAAGAAGGAGTACCTTCCGGTGAGGAGTTGCCGGTCCACGATGGTTTTCGATGCAGCGAGGTCGGCTTCCGGCCTCAGCCATCCTCCCTCCCACACGCGTTCGCTGGAAGCAACTGGCCTCGGTCTTATTTTCGGGGAGAGGTTGTTTAGTGTGTGCGTGTCTGCTGATATATATATGTGCTTTCCAACCGCCTCCTGACATCGAGCAGTCACCGCACGTTACGCACATGGCTGATTCCTCTTCTTTTCTCTCTTAACTTCTGAAATGGTGGCCATCCATGGCGCCCAACGGTGCGGGTTTTACGTGGAAATGATGGCGTGTTTGCGCACGCCGTCCAAAGAGGGGACGTGGAACGGGGTAGCTCACATTTAAAAGCCTGCCTTCCTCCTACAACCCAAAGCGTTGCCGCTTTATTTCGTTGGAGTTGCTTTACTTCCCTCCTCGGGCCTTTATTTACTTTCTTTTCTTTCTTTTGCTTGTTGTAACGTACGCCTGTTAACTCCACAGATCTTCTTGTTGTTTTGCTGTACTAAAATGTTGTTTCTCCCATGAAAGCTGATGCGCTGTGTCGATTTTTTCTCTCTCGCTTCTATCTCCTAAGTCATCCTCTACTAAGCCTTCGTCCTGTTGGCCCCTTCGTTTTTCTCGTCTCAGTGTCGTACGTTTTCGTTTCTTCTGTTGTAGCCCTTGTTTCTCTCTCCCTCCTGGTTTCTTGCTTTTCATATTTCTGGTGGTTTATAACTGCGCTGGAGATGCCCCTACTGTGAGAGGGAAGGGGGCGGAGGGGTATCGTCACCCCGTGTGCTTCTCTATTTGTGTTCTCTCCCGACACCGTTCTTCCTCCTTTATGCGGGCTTCTCGCCTGTGTGTGTGCGCGGCGCAGAGGAGTTGGGGCGGTCACTCACACGCAGACTATTCTCTCTTGCCCTCAGAGGCTCAAGGGGAATAACAATAAATGTGATACGCGAGAACAAGAGGAACCCTCACACACACGCACACACGCTCATGTGTTTCAAAGAAGAAATTAAGGTGATCCTTCTCTCTCTCCTGTCCATTTTCCGCCGGACCCGCGCAGCAACTCCGGGCTCTCGTTGTGGTTCATTTCGTTTCCCCTTTGCTCCCTTGTTTGCTTTGATTCTTTCTGCGAGTCTCTGTGTGTGTCTGTGTGTGTGTGGGTAGAATGACGGTTGGTGTCTCGTGTGGTGATGGACCGCGGCGACACTCAACCTCACCACAGCAGCCCCTAGGTTGCAGAGTGAAGGGAGAAGAAGAAAAGAAAAAATGCGCCGAGGAACGGACGACCTCCAAGAAGAAAGAGCGTTCAGCGACAGTACGACGCAAACAACGCTGAGCTAGCATCTCTGCGTAGTCCACATATATATAGATATATATATATATATATATCTTTATTTATTTGAATTTGCCGTGTGGGGTTTTTGATTCGATTGTTCTTGCTGTGGGTCAAGTGTTTTTAGTGTCTTATTTTGTTTTCTCTTTCCCTTTCTCTTCACGTTCGCCACCGAAGAAGGAAAGCGCAATCTCATGCCGCTCGGACTATATTATTATTTTTTTTACGTTAACTACCCCACCACGCCTGCATCGTCGTCAACTTAGCGTGAACACGTATGCTGATGCTTGGCCACGCTATCTCCCCTCCCTCCCTCTCTCCTTCTCTCTCTCTCAGTCGTTCTGAGTGAGCATCTTTCTGGGGAGGTTTTTTCCTGAGTTCTATCTCGTCTGTGTGTTCGTGTGTGCGGATTTCTTTCCTCCCTTTCGTTTTCTTGTGCCTAAAGGAAATAGAACAATACGAGCGCGGCGCGAAAGCCAGGCGGCATGCACGCACGACAAGCGCACAAGTGCCCTTATGTTGGTGTGGCGGAGAAGTCGATGTGTATTCGTGTTGTGTGGTTGTTGTCATCGTCGTCGGAGGAGGAGGAGGTGTTTCTTTGCCTTCTTTCCTTCTTTCTTGTTTTGCATGGGTCCATCGTTTTAGAGATAAAAACCAATAAAATAAGCTCACAGTGTTTTTAATCCGGGTACTGCGAAGACGTGTTTTCTTCGTGAATGATAATCATTTTTGGGTGCCTTCTTTTCATTACTATTATTATTATTGTTGTTGATGTTGAACGGCGGTGGGAGATGCGTCAACAAACCGAAGTCCTCTCAATACAGCGAAGTGGTTTTATTAGCCCACGGCAAATTCAAAGTAAATTAAAATAAACCAAAAGGAAAAGAGAAAAGAGGAAGGAGAAAGGAGGAAGTACTTGTATAACCTTCCGGTTTTAGGCGGTGTTTATTATTATTATGTTTATTATTATTATTATTATTATTATTATTATTATTATTATTATTATTACCTCCCTACCTCTCTCCGTCTCCCTCTATCTTGCCAGCGTATGAAGCGATAAAAGATCTGCAATTTTCAAAACGACAGAAAGGTAATACGACACGGTCACAACGCGCCTCGTGAGAGGTGAATACGGCATTGGGGATTTCGTGAAACCCATTGCGCTTTGCGCTTCCTTGCACACATGTGTATGTCATGTTGCGTGTGTGTATGCGGGGATGGAATCGCTCGGGGCGAGTCATCGAGTCAAGCAGTCCGTCCTCCGTCTTCTCGCCTCGTGCCCAACCCCCCCCCCCCCTCCCCCCGAAAGAGCCTCGCTTTGTATCTCTTTTATTAGCATTTTCGCTGCCCTTCTCTCGAACCACCACGCATCACCGGGGGCGTCTCTATCTTCGGTTTATCTCCTCTTGTCCCCGACGCACTTCTTCGTCTGTTGCCATTAAACCGCGTATTGAAAGAAATTCTTTAATCCTACCACTCCACTATAATAGTCGTCGCCTCTTTTCTTCTTCTCTTTTCTTTTGCGTTTCATTACTGTTTGTAGTCTTCTACAACGCTAATTATATTCTCGCTACGTCCTCAACGCCGCTACAGCTCTCCGTCTCTTCCTCCCTCTCCCACTCCTCCTCTCGCTAGTACACCAGGCACAACCACCAACCCCATCCCGCCTCCGCAGCATTCCTTGTTCTCCAGACGAGGAACAACAGCTCGCAAGATTCACCGTTCCTTTGTGATTCTCTGTGTGGCCGAGAACCACAGAACAGCAAACCATAAAGACAGCCATTTTCGTGAATTACAATGGTGGGCCCGGAGGCTACCCAACCCACTCGCGAGGATGTGGAGGATGCAGAGGCCACCAAAGCATGGCCGATGCTCCCGCGGCGCCGGTGGACACGGCGGTGCGCTACGTCCACCCCGAGGCGGCCCGCTTCTTCGCTTCCTGCCCGTGGGCGCGCCAGATCCCCATCTTCGGCGAGGCCGTGGAAGGCTTCGGATGGCGGATGGTGATCGCGCTGGGTGGCAGCTACCTCTTCTGTAAGGGCATCGCAGATCAGATTCTCACCAATCAAACCTTCGCCATGATGAGGGTCCGTTACGGCATCTCGGCGGACAGGTACCAGCGTCTCTACCCCATCTCGACGATGGGCTGGTCCATCAAGGCGTTCAGCGCCATGATGTGCGACGGCTTCGCCTTCCTCGGCTACACGAAGCGCTGGTACATGTTCGTGTCGTGCGTGGCCGGTGCCGTGTTCGCGCTTGTGTACGGCCTGCTGCCCGCCAAGGCGAGCTCCGCCGATACCGCTGCCGCCTTCATCTTCCTGTCGTGCTACGGTAAGGCGAACGTGGACATCCTGTCGGAGGGCCACTACAGCCGCCTCATGCGCGGTAACCCCAAGCCCGGTCCCGCGCTGATTGGTTGCATATGGTGGATGATTATGGTCGGTGCAATCATTGCCACGGTGATGAACGGTCCGCTGGCCGACCTGGGCAAGCCGCAGATCAGCATCTTCGTGTCTGCCGCCCTGCAGTTCCTCACAGCCTTCATCTTCCTGTTCAACTGGTACGGCGAGAAGAAGAACCGCGTGCAGCGCTCCGAGGATGCGCTGTACATGCTGGAGGAGACCCGCAAGGAGCGCGAGCGGCTTGGCCTGGCGACGGGTGCGGACGACCTCGGTGTGAACGCGCCGGCCCCTGAAAAGAAGCCGTACCCGGAGCACTCCAGCGCGGAGGACGCGGAGGCGGCGGTGCAGGACGCGCTTGGGGACGAGCTCGTGCAGAGCCACTACAGCGAGGAGGACAACGGTGACGACGAGGCGGAGGTGTACTACGGTGAGCCGCCCGTTCCCTGCCTGTTCGGCGTCTTCGAGATGAACAAGGAGGTGATCTCGGACAACTGGCGCATCTTTGCCTACTCGATCGTCATCACGTGTGCGGTGGTGGCCATGCTGTGCGGCAACATCCTGGCCGACACCCTCGGCCTGCTCATCATCTGCGTCGTCGTGTCGACCATCTGCTGCTCCCTCTCCTTCTGGGCCCTGCCGTCCATCATCGCCCGCACAAATGTTTTTGCCTACCTCAACACGGTGGTGTACATCCACGCTGTGAGTCCGTTGCAGACCTTTTACATGAACTCCAACAAATGCAAAGGCGACTTTCCGAACTTCACCTTCACCTTCTATAGCACGATTGCAGGCGTCATCGGCAACATCGCTGGCCTGGTTGGTGTGGCCGCCTTCAAGTACCTCTTCTCCAAGCAGAACTACCAGGTGACGTACGTTGTGACGACGGTGTTGCAGGTGCTCGGTGCCATCTTCGATATCATCATGGTGAAGCGGTGGAACGAGTACATCGGCGTTCCGGACCACGCCATGTACATCTGGGGTGATGCCGTTGTGCAGCAGATCGTGTACATGCTCGGCTTCATGCCGCTTGTGGTCTTGATGTCGCGCCTGTGCCCCCGCGGGTCGGAGAGCGTGGTGTACGCGCTGATGGCCGGCTTCTCCAACCTCGGCCAGACCACGGCGTCGTCCATTGCGGCCATCATCATGGAGTACGGCTGGCCCGTCTTCGCGGAAAACGACAAGTGCAACTATGAGAATCTGCCGTGGCTGGTTTTCGTCTGCAGCGTCATGACCCCGCTGCTGGCGATCCCGCTGAGCTTCATGCTGCCCATCGCCCGCATCATCGATGACGTCGACATCGACGGCAACGTGGTGCGCGCACAGGTGGACAAGAAGGTGGTGGCGGAGGAGGTGCTGACGGAGCACACGGACAGTGAGCGAGGGCCGCTGAGCGAGACTCGTGAGGGAAAGGAGTAGTAGTGGAATGCGCTGACAAGGTGTCGTCGTGCATGATTTTCTTTTCTTTTCTTCTTCCTTTCCTTCGCCTTTTTGTTACCCAGTTTCCTTCACCGCTGTATACACATCGCAACACATATTTGTTTATATACATGTATATACGTATTTGTATTTGCACAAGCGGTGTGAAGGGTTGCGGGGTCAGCGGTGCTCCGTCACAACTGCTGACCCACCAGGGATCTGCTCCAATGTCGGTGACTCGACTGCTGTGGTGTGTAGGGTGTTTTGGAACTCTTGCGTTCACCGAGGGTTTTTATACAGACGCCACCGCAGCAAAGTTTGAGGTTCGGCTTCCGGTCTTTTTTCTTTCTTGAATGGAAAACAAACAAAAAAACGAAGAAGTCAAAAGAGAAAAAGCTATCTTCAGCGAAGATAATTAAAACGCCTACGGCGCATGCTTCAGTGCGTTGCTGCGGCCCGTCGCTGTTGTTCACCTGGACGAACCGCGCAGCTCTCTAGAGGCCCAAAACCTGCTCTGTTTTTTCCTCTAATCTTTAAAAAAAAATTAACGAGGAGGAGGTAATTATGATTACCGCCCTTTTTTCTTCTATGGTTTTCCTTTCTCCTTTTTTCTTTTACTTCTTCTTCTTTTTCTTGTCTCTCTTAAGTAACAAGTGTATTTTTATTATTTTTATCAGAATTGCTTTTACTATTGTTTATGTGCGGAGGGGCGGGAACACAGCGTGAAAAGCGATGTGTGTTGTATACGCCGGTGCGATACGCTTTTTTCCCCTTGTTCGTGTTTTCGTCTTCTTGCCGCCGTGATCGCTGTTATTCATCTTCTCTGAATATTCTTTATAACAAGTTAGCCGCTAGCACGTCTTCTTCTTCTTTTGTTTTCTTTTGTTTTTCTCTTCTCTCTCCCTCTCTATCTTGAACGTGTGCCTTGAAACCTCGCCGCCATTTCTCCTTCTCTCTGGGGTGATTGCAGCTGCTTGTCTTCGTTTGTTGGCTTCCCGCTTTGCTGCAATTATCCACCTCGTTCTTCGCTGCCTTCTCTTCTCTTTTATATCTATAACGTCGGCGCAAATCTTTTTTTCTTTTCTTTCCTTTTACGTCCGTCGAAGTAACTTGACTGTTTTTTTGTTTTCCGCAGCTGACTTCTTCAGAAAGACACGAAGGCGCGAGGTGGCGGCGGCGCCTGCGTGTGATGGCCCGTCTTCCCCTCGAGTGCGTATGACGAGCGTACACGTCCGTCACCGTGTGCGTCGTCTGTTTCTGTGTATTTCTCTTGGTTTTTTCTTTTTATTTTTTTTTTGTTGGAATGGGGTGCTTGAGAGAGCTTCTATTATTATTGGAGGCACACGCGCTCGCACCGATCGGAGAGGAGAGGAGGGGGGGGAATTGAATTTGGCTCTTCATGCGTGCCTCCTGTAATTCTCACATGTTCGCTGCTCCCCCCTCCCCTTCTGGCTCTTTTATGTAGTGCTTTTCTTTTGCTTCCTTCTTGTTGTTGTTGTTGCGCGTTTCGACGCTCGAAGGACGGGAAGAGGAGGAGGAGGGAGAAAAGTGAGTTACACATGCGCGTGAAAGGGAAGAAGGAGCAGAACCTAAAGAGGTTCTCGCGCGCCCTCTCCTCCTTTTCATTGATGGCGTTACACTTATGCGTTCTTCTTTCCTCCTCCTGTCAGTTCCTCGGGCAGGCGTCGAACTATACATATATCGCCGTTTTCTTTTCCAAAAGAAAGAAAATGAAAAACAAGAAGAACCCTACATCGCTTTCTTCCTCTTACTTCCGCCTGTTCTCTCGTACGACGCAGGCAAAACAATAAAAAAACAGTGTGTGGTACTTGCGCATGCGTGGGTGCGCACGCAGTGTATCTTAAGAGTATCATTTCTCATTAATTCATACCTTTCCTCTAAGAAGTTAATGATTTTTTTTTTAGCTGCTTGATGGTTTCTGATGTTTATTTTCTTTCTGATTCATCACTTCCTTTCTTCTTTGGTTTGTTTGTTTGTTTGTTTTTGGGGATTTTACATGGTGTGTGGGGGTGTGTGTGTGAGCATGTGTCCGGCGTGCTTGACCGAGGCGTCGAGGCGGTTGATCTCTCGATGGCGGATAACTGCAACTATTCCCATCGCTTGAAGGAACCAAAGGGTTCGTGTGTGCGTGTGTGGCTTTATATTTTCTTTTTCCTGTCTGTTCTGCTTCTAACGCTTTCTTTCTCCCTTTTATTCCTATTTTATCACAATACACATTGAAGAAGAAATCATTTATAAATTAATATTTTTTTTAAGAACAAGAAAGAAAATGCTGGCTAACTCCAGCAAAAGAAGAAAAGAGAAAGGATGTTGAAAATACAAATGTCAAGTGAAACAGCTTTCGTACGACTCGAGAAGATTCTGCGGTGGGTGGGTGGGTGGGCGGTGCTGCTCTCTGAGTCCTGCTTAGCCAAACTGCTCTGAGTACGGCGCGTTTGTTTGTTTGATTTCTCTTTTTTGTTTGTTTTTCCTTTGTAATTACGTCGATTTTCCTCTTCTTTTCACTGTGGTGTGTGTGTGTGTGCTGCATCTCGCCAAGCTGAGTCGCGATGAAAACACATACGCAAAGGAAGTGCCACCGCGTGCCGCTTCCCGCCTCCTCTTTTGTGTATTTTGTCGGCGCAGAAAATCTCAACTTCATTCCGCAACACCCCAAAAGAATTTTTAAAAAAAGAAAGACCCACGCGTTCGGGAGATGCGTTAATCGCGTCCCGGTCGCATGGCACGCTGTTGTCGGGGGGGTTTTTTTGCTGTGTTTTGTTTTTGTTTTTCCACCGAAGGCAACGTACACGAATGGCGCCGTACTATGCGAGACCCCCGAAGAGGGTAATGCGCATGGCTTACGGATTTGTTTTTGCCCTTTGCTTTACACTACTCTCTTCTTGCAGAACTTGACGCTTTGTGATATATATAGTATTTTCGTCGTCATCTTTCTCTCCCTTTTTTTTCCCCCAGTTTCGGCTCTGACCTCACTGCGTGTTGTTCGCTTCAGCGAGTCAAGGTGTGCGGGTGTCCGATTGGGATCAAGAACGTACACCCGGCACATACAATGACAAACACACTCTCACTCGCGTGTGTGAGTGAGGCCGGTGAGTTTGGGTTCGTGCAGCAGCAGCTGCTGCGAACGTCGCCCTTTGTGATGACTCGCGTGAAGCTAGAAACACGAAAAAAGGAAAGGAAGACGGGAAAAGAGAAAACGAATATGAGACGGAAACGCTTTGTGTGTGTGTGTATGTGTGTGATTGAGTTTGTTGGATGCTCCGGCAACTGTGTTGTACCCAGTGGGGTCGTCAGGTGCTCCAGCATCTCGACCCACGTGCATATACATCGTCGAAAGGTATGCTGCACGGACGTCATCATCGCGCGCTGAATCGCTGCTCTCTTTTCGTCTACCAAGAAAAACATTAATAATAAAATTTATTTAAAAACATGAAAAAAGAAAGGGGAGGAAAAGGAGAAAGACCTACGCGTGCGTTTACTCTCGCCTCGAAATGGAGCGGGGTTTTCTTCTAGGAAATTTTTTTTTTGCGAATCGTGGGTATTCTTCTGTTTGTTTGCTTCCCTTTTCCTCCCTTATCCATTTTCTTGGATTCCTTCTCTTTGCGTGTTTTCTCCTCTTTGTTTTCTTTTTTTTTTCCTGGAGCACAATCTGTAGCGGAGGACTTGGCTCAATGGCTGCTGAAGCAGTTCTTCTTCTTCCGCGGGAGACTCTTTTTTTCTTTCCTTCCTTTAGGGAGTGAAGATCGTCGTCGATTACGTTCGCTTCTTCATTTCCCATTTGTTGACGGGCCTCCTTGATTATGCTTATAATTTTCCTCTCGTGCTCTTATTTAATTGTTTCCTGCTTGTTCCGAGGTACAGGCAAGCAGATTCCTTCTCGGTTCGTATCCTCCTCTTCTTCTTCTTTTGGCTTTGGGTTTTTAACCCTTTTCGTAGTCTGTCTGGTACCCTATACTCCGCTTCTCCATTTGCCTTTTCTGCAGAGCTGGCGAGGGAAAGGCGGGTGATGTGGAAGCGCTCAACTTACTTAACAGAAAAGGAAAAGAAAGGGAGAGAAAGGGAGAGAGAGAGAGAGAGAGAGACAGAACTTGTGGATAAGAAATGAGAAGAAGTGCTTCTCCATCTCGGACGCGTTTATAGCTAACCGAGCCGGTCGTTTTGCCCGCCTAATTCGCTTTCGATACGCTGATGAAGGGAGCGACACGAAGGCGCTGTTTGTTTGTTATTATTATTATTGTTGTTGTTGTTGCGCTCCCGCACGCCCCTCTTCGTTCTCTGCGGTTCGCGCTTCTTTCCCTTCCACTTCTTTTCCTTTTGGTATTCTACGCGATCGCCAGTGACGCCCTCTGTGTCTCGCCATCGGCAAAGGTCGACCGCTTCCAGCCTCGTCGTTACGCAGAACTCGCCTGTGCTTGTCTCTTGTAGCTGGGTTATTATTATTATTACTATTATTATTGTTACTGTTTTCTCTTTTCATTTCTTCTTGTTTACGCTTCGCGGTGGACTGTGACTCCGCTTCCCTCGCTCGACTAGCGCGATGTGAACGGCGATTGCGGGTGCGACGCTTGTGGTCTGTTGCCGGAGAGGAACAAGGCGCACATCCGCCCAAAAAAACTACAAACAAGATATTGTTTTTCCCCGTGATATTCTCTCTTGTGGTTTTTCTTCTTCTTCTTCTCTCTTTCTTCGGATATTCTGTTTTTCGAAAGGAAATGTATATCTAAAGACTGGATGATTTTAACTGTGATAGGGAGGAGAGGAGGGGGGAATGGCCTGCCAATGCAAATTGCTCCTTCACAAAAGAAATATTTAAGAACAAGAATTGAAACGAATGAGGAGAAAGGGGGGGTGGGTGAGAAGGAACACTCTTGTTGCCACACGATGCAATCGTTGTTCTGTGTGTTATGGGGAGGGGCGAGGAGGTGGACTCACGTTATGTGCGTACGACCTTCCGAAGGCGGTGCCAACTCGTATCGTTGTTGTTGTTTTTGTGGCTTTTTCCTCCTCCCGACTCCCGCGGGGGACGAAAGGGGCTGTCGAAAAGGCCCTCCTTCGTGCGGAGAAAGCTGGGTGCAGTGCGCCTCTCACAGGGTGCGGTGCGCTCCGTCTCCGTGCGGCGCACTCCTGTTTTTGGTGTTGGTGTTCTTTAGTTGTCTCCTCATCCCATCATCGACTTCTTAACGCTCTCACCACCTCCCCCACTGCGAGGGGCGGCGGACGTCGCCTTCACAAAAACCAACACTTCTCCAGTAAAACACCGTAAACGCACATACACCTCACCCTCCTCAAACAACATACGTTATTTTCTTTTTCCTGCTTCTACAAGCACTCCCCTTCCGCCATTACAGCCCCCCCGTCTCTTCCCAACAACACAACGACAGTGATCGATAAAGGAAAAGGCGAGAGAGAGCCACCATGACGGACACGAACGACAACCACCACAACCAGCACCGCGAGGCCGCGGAGGCGCCGGAGTACCGGAGCGCCGAAATGGCTCGGGAGGCGGAGATCAAGAAGGGAAACTACGTTCACCCGGATGCCGCGGCAATGTTCTCCACGTGCCCGTGGGTGCGCCGGGTTCCCATCTTCGGCGAGGCCATCGAGGCATATGGGCCGAAAGCCGTCTTCGCTCTCAGCGGCTGCTACTTCCTGTGCAAGGGCATCGCGGATCAGATTCTCACCAATCAAACCTTCGCCATGATGCGGAGCCGCTACCGCATCTCAGTGGAGAAGTACCAGCGTCTCTCCCCCATCTCGACGATGGGCTGGTCCATCAAGGCGTTCAGCGCCATGATGTGCGACGGCTTCGCCTTCCTCGGCTACACGAAGCGCTGGTACATGTTCGTGTCGTGCGTGGCCGGTGCCGTGTTCGCGCTTGTGTACGGCCTGCTGCCCGCCAAGGCGAGCTCCGCCGATACCGCTGCCGCCTTCATCTTCCTGTCGTGCTACGGTAAGGCGAACGTGGACATCCTGTCGGAGGGCCACTACAGCCGCCTCATGCGCGGTAACCCCAAGCCCGGTCCCGCGCTGATTGGTTGCATATGGTGGATGATTATGGTCGGTGCAATCATTGCCACGGTGATGAACGGTCCGCTGGCCGACCTGGGCAAGCCGCAGATCAGCATCTTCGTGTCTGCCGCCCTGCAGTTCCTCACAGCCTTCATCTTCCTGTTCAACTGGTACGGCGAGAAGAAGAACCGCGTGCAGCGCTCCGAGGATGCGCTGTACATGCTGGAGGAGACCCGCAAGGAGCGCGAGCGGCTTGGCCTGGCGACGGGTGCGGACGACCTCGGTGTGAACGCGCCGGCCCCTGAAAAGAAGCCGTACCCGGAGCACTCCAGCGCGGAGGACGCGGAGGCGGCGGTGCAGGACGCGCTTGGGGACGAGCTCGTGCAGAGCCACTACAGCGAGGAGGACAACGGTGACGACGAGGCGGAGGTGTACTACGGTGAGCCGCCCGTTCCCTGCCTGTTCGGCGTCTTCGAGATGAACAAGGAGGTGATCTCGGACAACTGGCGCATCTTTGCCTACTCGATCGTCATCACGTGTGCGGTGGTGGCCATGCTGTGCGGCAACATCCTGGCCGACACCCTCGGCCTGCTCATCATCTGCGTCGTCGTGTCGACCATCTGCTGCTCCCTCTCCTTCTGGGCCCTGCCGTCCATCATCGCCCGCACAAATGTTTTTGCCTACCTCAACACGGTGGTGTACATCCACGCTGTGAGTCCGTTGCAGACCTTTTACATGAACTCCAACAAATGCAAAGGCGACTTTCCGAACTTCACCTTCACCTTCTATAGCACGATTGCAGGCGTCATCGGCAACATCGCTGGCCTGGTTGGTGTGGCCGCCTTCAAGTACCTCTTCTCCAAGCAGAACTACCAGGTGACGTACGTTGTGACGACGGTGTTGCAGGTGCTCGGTGCCATCTTCGATATCATCATGGTGAAGCGGTGGAACGAGTACATCGGCGTTCCGGACCACGCCATGTACATCTGGGGTGATGCCGTTGTGCAGCAGATCGTGTACATGCTCGGCTTCATGCCGCTTGTGGTCTTGATGTCGCGCCTGTGCCCCCGCGGGTCGGAGAGCGTGGTGTACGCGCTGATGGCCGGCTTCTCCAACCTCGGCCAGACCACGGCGTCGTCCATTGCGGCCATCATCATGGAGTACGGCTGGCCCGTCTTATCCTGTTGTCGCGCCTGGTGCCGCGCGGGTCGGAGAGCGTGGTGTACGCGCTGATGGCCGGCTTCTCCAACCTCGGCCAGACCACGGCGTCGTCCATCGGTGCCATCATCATGGAGTACGGCTGGTCCGCCTTCGCGGAAAACGACAAGTGCAACTATGAGAACCTGCCGTGGCTGTTGTTCACGGTTGGGGTGTGCATCCCGCTGCTGGTGATCCCGCTGAGCTTCTTGCTGCCGCGCGTGCGCATCATCGATGACGTCGACATCGACGGCAACGTGGTGCGCGCACAGGTGGACAAGAAGGTGGTGGCGGAGGAGGTGCTGACGGAGTCCTCCACGGAGGAGCCGATAAACCACCCTGAGAAGCGGGAGGCTTAAACACTGTATAAATAGGAATGCAAGATGTTCCTGCTGATCTTCTTCGTTTTTTAGTTTGTATGAACTTCCCCGCCGATTTTTGTAGTTGTACGCTCTCTTGGTGCTCCCCTCTCTCCCCTCTCCCCTCTCTCCCCTCTCCCTCCCTCCCTCCCCCTTGTTTTTCCCATCTACGTGTGTGTGTTTGTGTGTCGTTCAGCGCCTTCGCTATCCGTCCTCCTCCCCCTTTCCCCTCATCTCCCCGCTGCTTCCTGCCTCTATTAAACTGAGCACAGGCCTGTTCAACAGCGGTGTGTTTCGTTGTGGCAACGATGAATAAACTCACCTTTCTCGTGCTGCAGCGTACCGCGCGGAGTCTTCAGACATGGAGAGGGAGGGTGGGCGGGGAGGGGAGAGAGAAGCTCAAAATATTTTTTGGTGAAGGTGGATTCATTGGGAAGTAACCAACAATGAATGCCGAAGCAAAACTGTGCGAGGAATCGTCAAGGAGCCTTACCACTGTTATCGCTGTAACTACCTTTTTCTATTTGCTCTGTTTTATCCTTCTTCTCTACACGGCTTGATTATTTCCCCGCCGCCCTTTGTGCATGCTGCCGTCACACTTGCCCATCCTTTTGTTTTCTTGACTTTTGTTTTTGTTCTTTGCTGCAGTTTTCTTTAATGAGAACACGGCTTTGTTTTATCTGTGTGTGTGTGTAGTAAGCATTTAATGGTTTCCATTTCTTCGCGGCACACGCATATATACACACACACACACACACACACACAGGCCAGGGAAGTTCAGTAAAAGCGGTTGAGATGTTCGACGTGTGCTTTACCTCGTCAGTCTAATTTATAAAATGAAAGAAGACAAGAGCGAACCGCGAATCTGCTGCTGTGCCAATATATCTGTCCAATTCACCTCCTCCCTTGTTTTTCTGTCGACTTAAACTGATATATATTTATACTTGTTTTTTTTTAACTTTGATGAACCTTTTCTTCTTTTATAATTCCCCCTTGTGTTTTACTATTCCCATTGTTATTCCCGGCATCGCCAGCGACTCCTTTTACTTCGCTTCAGCTGTATCTTTCCATTACTTTTTGTGTGCATGTGTATGGAAGCCCGGTTGCCGGGACCGCCGTTGTCGCTCGAGTTTAATCGTCATAACAGTGTGCGTGTGCGTGTGCGTGATTTAAGACAAATTAAAATCTTGTTGTACAACGTCCACATACACACACACGCACACGCACACACCTGCAACTGTTTTAGTTCTTCTTCCATACTGCCCCCTCTCCCTCCCCCTTTTTTTTTTTGAGGGGGGCGATCGTTGTTTCGGATCGTAAACGAGTCTCTCGTGGTGTGTCTTCTTTGTTATCTCTCTTTTCTTCTATTTTGGTTTTTCCCCTTCGCTGGTGGGTCGTGAGTGCGCGTCACGCCTCATAACTCGCGAGGCCCTTCTCTCTGAAGCCCTTAAAGTGCCTTCTCTCTCATCTTATCTGACGGTATGTGTGTGTGCTCCGAGCTTACCATGACGATACTGCTGTCAACGAGCGCGCGCACACGCACACACGAATACACACGGGAAAGGGAACAAGAAGCGGAAGAGGAAACCGACCTACGCGCAATACGACGCCCACCGCCTCCATACGGCATAGCTCTGTTTTATTATTATTATTATTGTTTTTTCGTGCTTTTCCATCGTCATTATTGCTACTATAATTGTTGTGATGAGCGGTGTAATAGGTGGAGGTATGCCTCCTCGCCACGCACGCTGCAGCACTCAACGTTGTAAAGAAAAGCAAGGGGAGAAGGAAGAGAGACCGGTGCAAAGGATGCGGTACTCAGTTTGGATGCCGTCGATGGGATGAGAGAGAGACTTCGCTTGGTTTCCTCCATGGCTCTTCTCATGATCGACGCTGTTGTAAAGAAGAAAAGGTGTTCACTGTCCTAGTATTTGCCTGTGCAATTCTGCGCCTTGTCCCCCCTCCCACCCATTCGAATTACCTTCGATGAAAGCAGCAAAACCTGTGACGGTTGATGCCAGTTATCGAAGGCTCTTCTTTTGTGTATCGGTGTATGTGTGTGTGTGTGTGTTGGCAGGTGCATGACTTTGCCCGTTTCTATTTCGTCCTCCTTCGTTCTCTTCTGTTTTGTATCGAAAACACCCGCAAGCGTCTTTTTTCCTTTTTTTTCCTGCTTTGCGTTGTTTAGCCTACACGATTCCTTCATAGCGCACCGCAGGGTGTGCCGCCCTTTAATTCCCCTCTCTCCCCCTCCCTCCCTCCTCCTCCTCCCTGTGGGAAGTGCAGTTGCGAAGGAGCAGAGCAAATGTTTATTATATATATATATATATATATATTATATTTTCCTTTGTTTGTTTGTTTTTCGGGGGTGATTGCATGAGGCCTTCACCGACCGCAACTACATCTCTTTTTCTTTCATTTACTTGTTAAATATATATATAAAGAGAGATTAATATTATTCCCCATTTTAGCCGTTTCCACGCCCGCTTATATATAACGTGTGTGTGTGTGTGTGTGGTTCCGCCAACATTTACGCAAAGGAGGTACGAAATGCTAATGAAGGTAATGGAGGGCTTCATGCGCATGCCCCGTAGTCGCGAATGTCGGAACAGGCCAAACCGCCATGCGGCTCGCATAAACTGCGTCTCCACCGCTTTAGACACACAGGCGCCGCAGGGTAAACGCGTACGCAGTCCTTCCTCAATATGTGGAGTTAGCTGTTACTATCTCGCTCAAGCGTTGTAAAGCGCGTTTACCCCGACTCACTGCGTGGTTCGACAGCAGCCACTTCATTCCTTCTCTCCCCTTTCCTCCATCTGCGTTCTACACCTCTCCCTCTCTCATTCATCTTACTCCTTATTCTTTCTTTCTTTTTTCTTTCTGCTACGCGAAACGCAACAACATATTATCCTCATCACCATCATTACAACTCATGCGTTCCTCGTACTTGATGGAACGCACTCGTGTCTTCATCCGTCTCCTCTCCCTCCCCCTCCCCCTCCATCTCATCGGAACCGATCTCCCAAACGACAGAAAACAACTGACAGTAAAAGCCGCCTTAACATCTTCTCTCTTTTCTGTTCTTCTTCTTTTTGATTTGTTCTAAGCCGAAGTAAACTTGCCCGTTCTCTGTGTTCTCCCATCATCACAGTAACGTAATCGCAGTGAGTACTCCCAAATTCTTTTATGGACTTTTCTTTTTTCTTCTTCTCATTTTGGCATTCGCGCAGCAGCTTCTCCTTTATTCTTAACTACTATTCCTATTAGTATTGCTATTATTATTGATTCGTCATTATTGATTCTTCTCCACTTATCTCTTCTTCATTGCATCTTTCATCGGGTTCTCCCCTTCGAGAGACGTAAACGTACTGTATACAACATGTCGGATGAAGGAGACCACACCGCCCGCGGAAGAGAGGACCCCACGCAGTCCAGGCCCGCTCCAGGGGGCGACTTTGCCCGCTACGTCCACCCCGAAGCGGCGGCCATCTTTGCGAGGTGCCCGTGGGTGCGCCGCATCCCCGTCTTCGGCGAGGCCACCGAGGGCTACGGCCCCAAGGCGGTGGTCTCGCTCTCAGCGGCTGCTACTTCCTGTGCAAGGGCATCGCGGATCAGATTCTGCGTGGCCAGACCTTCGCCATGATGCGGAGCCGCTACCGCATCTCAGTGGAGAAGTACCAGCGTCTCTCCCCCATCTCGACGATGGGCTGGTCCATCAAGGCGTTCAGCGCCATGATGTGCGACGGCTTCGCCTTCCTCGGCTACACGAAGCGCTGGTACATGTTCGTGTCGTGCGTGGCCGGTGCCGTGTTCGCGCTTGTGTACGGCCTGCTGCCCGCCAAGGCGAGCTCCGCCGATACCGCTGCCGCCTTCATCTTCCTGTCGTGCTACGGTAAGGCGAACGTGGACATCCTGTCGGAGGGCCACTACAGCCGCCTCATGCGCGGTAACCCCAAGCCCGGTCCCGCGCTGATTGGTTGCATATGGTGGATGATTATGGTCGGTGCAATCATTGCCACGGTGATGAACGGTCCGCTGGCCGACCTGGGCAAGCCGCAGATCAGCATCTTCGTGTCTGCCGCCCTGCAGTTCCTCACAGCCTTCATCTTCCTGTTCAACTGGTACGGCGAGAAGAAGAACCGCGTGCAGCGCTCCGAGGATGCGCTGTACATGCTGGAGGAGACCCGCAAGGAGCGCGAGCGGCTTGGCCTGGCGACGGGTGCGGACGACCTCGGTGTGAACGCGCCGGCCCCTGAAAAGAAGCCGTACCCGGAGCACTCCAGCGCGGAGGACGCGGAGGCGGCGGTGCAGGACGCGCTTGGGGACGAGCTCGTGCAGAGCCACTACAGCGAGGAGGACAACGGTGACGACGAGGCGGAGGTGTACTACGGTGAGCCGCCCGTTCCCTGCCTGTTCGGCGTCTTCGAGATGAACAAGGAGGTGATCTCGGACAACTGGCGCATCTTTGCCTACTCGATCGTCATCACGTGTGCGGTGGTGGCCATGCTGTGCGGCAACATCCTGGCCGACACCCTCGGCCTGCTCATCATCTGCGTCGTCGTGTCGACCATCTGCTGCTCCCTCTCCTTCTGGGCCCTGCCGTCCATCATCGCCCGCACAAATGTTTTTGCCTACCTCAACACGGTGGTGTACATCCACGCTGTGAGTCCGTTGCAGACCTTTTACATGAACTCCAACAAATGCAAAGGCGACTTTCCGAACTTCACCTTCACCTTCTATAGCACGATTGCAGGCGTCATCGGCAACATCGCTGGCCTGGTTGGTGTGGCCGCCTTCAAGTACCTCTTCTCCAAGCAGAACTACCAGGTGACGTACGTTGTGACGACGGTGTTGCAGGTGCTCGGTGCCATCTTCGATATCATCATGGTGAAGCGGTGGAACGAGTACATCGGCGTTCCGGACCACGCCATGTACATCTGGGGTGATGCCGTTGTGCAGCAGATCGTGTACATGCTCGGCTTCATGCCGCTTGTGGTCTTGATGTCGCGCCTGTGCCCCCGCGGGTCGGAGAGCGTGGTGTACGCGCTGATGGCCGGCTTCTCCAACCTCGGCCAGACCACGGCGTCGTCCATTGCGGCCATCATCATGGAGTACGGCTGGCCCGTCTTCGCGGAAAACGACAAGTGCAACTATGAGAATCTGCCGTGGCTGGTTTTCGTCTGCAGCGTCATGACCCCGCTGCTGGCGATCCCGCTGAGCTTCATGCTGCCCATCGCCCGCATCATCGATGACGTCGACATTGACGGTCATGTGGTGCGCAAGCAGGTGGACGCGAAGGTGGTGGCAGCGGTGGACACCGACTCGCAGGAGCCGTTGTCCGCGACGGACGAGGCTACAGAGAAGCGCTGATGCTGCGTGGAGGTATCCGCCTGACTGCATGGGCGTACCTTACTTTCTCATTGCCTTTTACGTCCACGCCGTATGGTGGTGTTATTGGCACCCTTTTGGCCGTGCGTCTTCCGCATATGTCCTGGAAACGTAAGGCCGGCTCATGAGCGGATTGGGACGTCGTCGCTGATCATTGCACGATAAACATGGGCGGGTGTGTGCGCGCCTGTGTGTGGGTGTGGGTGTCCTCTTCACTGCTCGCTCGCTCGCTTACGTGGTTGTTTACGTGGTATTACACCTCGCCTCCTCCCCTCCCGTGGGGAGATAGAGAAGCAGCAGTCGCGTATGCGCCTGGCCAGTGGACTTGAGCGTGGTGGGCAGCAGCATCGGATCTTTTTTTCTTTTTGGAAGGCACCAATGCTCTTTTGCACACACACACACACACCTCCGTTTTCTTCTTCAGTTTGGTTTAACGCTGTTTAAGTTCCTTTGCTTCGTGTCACTAAGCCTCTCCACCCTTCTCCACGTGTGTGTGTGCGTGTGTGCATTTAATTCGTGCTTCATCATCGTTATTATTCGCAATGTCTCACTAAGGTCTCGGCTTTCTTTGTTTGTTTGTTTTCAATTTTTTTCGGCTTTCTGTCACCTGACGTCAAGAGGCATCTGAAGCGAAGATCGGAAGAATCCAGAGAGAAAAGGCAAGAGAGGGGGAAAAACGTTCGGCAAAACATGCCTCTTACGTAAGACGCTGACACTCTCTGAAATATATGCATATAACTCCGTTGTCAAAGCTGGAAACGGTGCTGCTAACTGCTCTTCCTCTCCTCACTTGTCATTGCTCATCTTATATATATATATATATACGTGTGTGTTAATGTTCCTACTCCCTTTTGCCCTACCTTTGAAGGTTTTCGCTGCCAACGTAGTGCTTTTGCTGCTTTTGAATTTTTTCTTTCTTGCTTGTTCCTTTTTTGCGTTACCGAAGGCGGCATCTGTGCTTTCCCCTCCCGCACTCTCCCCTCTCTCTCTCTCGCTTCATATACTTCTCCGCCTCTCCTTTGTGAGCTAGTTCATTGTCCACGGCTGTCATGTTACCTCTCCTAATATTTTTTAAAATCTATTTTTCTTCCTTCCCCCGCCTCTTTTTCTGCTTCCTCTGTTGTTAACATATAGGAGTGTTTATGGCTTCCTGTTTTCTTCTGTGTTTTCTCTGTGCTGTGCTCGACCTATCGACGATGCGATTGGCGGAGGAAGGAAGAAAAAAATCAAAGCGAACGCCAACGATTTCCTGCGTGCTCTTGTCAGGGAGGGGGGGAGGGGGTCCCACTGCTCTTTCCCTCCCTCCTCTCCCTCCCCTTTCCTGCCCTCTCCCTTCCGTTAGAGACGTGAGTCCTACGCAACTGTCATCTTCCTTCTTTGGTGGTGAGTGTTGTACCTCCTTGTTGGTGTTGTTTTTACCGCCTTCGAAGTCAGCTTTTTATCTTCAAAAAAAAACGTATCTTGTCGATAAAATTTTAACATTTTCTGTCCTTTCCAGTATCAGTGCTCTTCGAATTATTTTCCCAGTTTGTGCATGTGTTCGTGTGTGGGCTAAGCAGTTCCTCCCTGTCTGTTGCGGTCTGCGATATGACAAAAACTTGTTGAAGCGGTTTCGATGGCTTCCCTCTTATTTCTGTTGTCGTCTTCCTGGCCTTGCTTTTCCTTTCGCGTTCTATTCCATAAAAACGTAAGGAAGGCGTCCCACTTCCAGCATGAAGGACAACGAATCGCAAACACACACACGCATATATATATATATATATAAGGCTTTTCTTTTCCTCTCCTTTTGAGATCTTACACGAATCCCGCGCATTGATTTCCCTTTTGGTTTCTGTCGTTTCCTCATCATCCGTATCTTCACTTTTCCCATTCGGTGAAAAGTACTCTTTTTTTCTCTCTCTCTCTTTCTACCTCTTTTTATTCTTAATATTATTGCTGTTGTAAAACTGTTGATCACGTGTGTTCCGTCAACCTTCAGCGCCCAATCCACTCTGCGGCACAGCGCAGCACAATACACACGCAGAGGCAAAACTAAAACGAAAAGAAGCAAAGGCAGAGAAGAAAAAGAGGGAGAACAACAAAGAAAAGATTCGTCTGTGCGCACTGCCAGCGATTGTCGCTATGTCCGTTTTTCTTTTCCTGTTCTTTACTGTTAGTATTATCATTGTTTATGATGCTTGCATTCTCCTCTTCTCGCTTTGCGTTTTCTTTTTTAATGTCTGTTGTACCTCTGCCGCTGCTGTTGTGCGCGCCTTAAATGGGCAGAGAAGAACTGTGCGTGTGCGTTGATCTACACTGCGTTATTTGTATATATTCTGTAATTCGGCTGAATACACTTAAAGGGGAAAAAGGCGGCCTTTATCTTTTGGTGGCTTTTTTACCTTTTACAGTTGTTCCCCAAAAGTACACGCTTTTTGTGTTTCGATTTTTTCCTCTTTCCCCCCTCTCCCTCTCTCTCTCTCTCTCTCAGTCCTTTTCTTTTCCTGTTCTTCGCATATTCCAGTAAACGGAGGTGCGGCGGAGATGCCACCCACGCGTTGTCTCGTGTGTGTTTGCCGGGTATGCTTTTAAGTATTTATGCCTGCTGCCTCTTCCTCTCTCTCTTACTCTCTCTCTTCCTATGTGACTCCAGCGACGGTGTGGAGGAGATTTAAAAACAGAAGTAGGTAAAAGAGTGAGAAGGGAATAAAGAAAAACAGCAGAACAATTCGACTTCATACATTTATATACATATTCATCAGCCAAAAGGAAACCACAAAGAGAAAAAATAAGCACCGTGTGCCCTCTCTCATCGACCAGTGAAACAGCGCGCACACCCGCGCATGCGCCGGCACGATAGCCGTTCTGTTGGACACACGTATGCGATACGCGGCCCTGACAGAAGAGCTCGGTTTGGAGAAGACATGTATATATATATTTATGTCCCTGCTCCGGTGGAATGCGACACACGCGACCTACGTTCAATCCTTCTTTCACCTCCACCCCTTTCTCTCGTCTTTTGCTTTTGTCGGATTCACGCGTCCGCCAACTCCTGTGCGGACACATACTCTGCTCCTCACCCGGCACGTCTTTTTTTATTATTATTATTTGTTTGTTTACGTCACCTTCCTTTGCTGCTCCCTCCTCTGCGGGTGTACGTGTTCGTTCTCTCTCGCTGTTTCGTGCTTTCCTTCTCCTCCTCTCTATCTCTCTCTGTCAACCATCAACCAAAAAGAAGAAGAAGATCCGTCTCCAGTTCTTTAGCGTACACAGCCCTATCTTGTACTTCGTTTCCGTTCTTTTTTCTTTTTATCTCTCTCTCTTTCAAAGGAAAAATATAATATATATATATCGTTGTTATTGTTTTTTAATCCACTTACGCACGTTGACGTGCCGACTCGATTCTCTCTCTCTCTCTCTATCTATCTATCTATCTATCTCTTACATCAAAATACAGATAAAGAAACATATATATAGTCGTTTCCTCTTCACCTCTCCTTCAACAAAACGCTTTTGGGAATTACCCGCCTTTATTTTCTTTTAAATCACCGACAAGCGAAACAACAACAACACCGACAAAAGGTAGTTATCGTCAAAACAACAACAACGACCAAAAAAAGAAGGAAAGAAAACATTCAGTGAGTTTAATAAACATTTTTGTTTTTCTCCTCTCTTTCTTCTCTTTCTTCTCCTTTTCTCGTAAAGCATCGCGACACATTGGATTACGTAGCGCCATTGATCGCACACCGCCAGACTCACCGTACTCCTCTTTTTTCTCTCTTTCTCTCTTCTCTTTCTGCGACTACGTCTTCTCAGCTGACTCGACAGCAAAATTTCGACTTCTCAATTCACTCCGCAGCAGCACAACAACAAACAACAAAAATAACAGTAAAAAACGAAACTCAAAAATGTCTGTAGTGCCGAAGTTTATCGAGGACCCGACCACCGTCGTCGACATCGCCGTGGACGGCCTCTGCGAACTCAACAACCGCGTGAAAAAGATTGAGAACACGAACGTGGTGGTGGCCACCGAGGTGGACCCGACGAAGGTGCTGCTCCTCTGCGGCGGCGGCAGCGGACACGAGCCGGCTCACGCAGGTTTTGTGGCAAAGGGCTGGCTAAGCGCTGCGATCTGCGGCAGCGTCTTCGCCTCCCCGCCCACCGCCCACGTCAGCGCGGGCATCGAGTACCTGGCGAAGCAGCAGGGGCCCAACGGACCGGGTATCCTCGTCATCATTAAGAACTACGCAGGAGATATCCTCAACTTCCAGTACGCAGTGCGACAGGCCCGGGCGCAGGGTATTCAGGTGGAGACGGTGCTGTCGGCCGATGACGCCGTTTTTGGCACGGCAGAGGTGAAGAAGCGGCGTGGCGTGGCGGGGTGCTGCCTCCTCTACAAGGCTCTCGGTGCGGCGGCGCAGCGCGGGCAGTCGCTGGCGCAGCTGAAGTCCTTGGCCGACCGCATCTCCAACAACATGCGCTCCATCGGGGCCTCGCTGTCTTCCTGTGCGCTGCCGGGCAGCCCGCCGTCGTCGGTGCTGCCGCATGGCGTGGTCGAGGTCGGCCTCGGCATCCACGGAGAGAAGGGTCTGCTGCAGGTGCCCTTCACCGGAGCGGCGGCCCTAACAAAGATGCTCGTCGCGGTGCTGCTGGGACGCGTCGACGACGCCGTGCCCGGGCACCGTCGCGCGACCACACCGATCCCGGCCGGCGTGAAGGCGCTCCTCCTCGTAAACAACCTCGGGGGCACGGCGGACCTGGAGATGAACACGGTAACCCACTACGCCCTGCACGAGCTTGTCGGCGCTGGCGTGACCGTTGTCGGGGTGCACAGCGGGCGGCACATGACGTCGCTGGATATGCACGGCTTCTCCATCACGCTGCTCGTCATCGCCGATGAGGCGGATTTGGAGTTCGTGCTGAACACCAACGCCGTGCAGAAGCCGTTTATGAACTTCCACGCACCGCAGCTGAGCCACAAGACGGTGCCAGGACCGCTGACGGCGCTGCAGCTGGCGAAGCAAGAGGCGGAGGCAGCGGGGCGGGCACCGATTGATCCGGCCTCCAGTCCTCTCTGCGCCGCCGTGAAGCGGGTCTTCGACAAGCTCGTGACCATGGAGGCGTACTTTAACGGCCTGGACGCGGAGGTGGGCGACGGTGACCTCGGCAGCGGCGTCCACCGCAGCTCGATGGCGGTGCTGGAGATGCTGCCATACCTGCCGTGGGAGGCGAACGTGCTGCGCAGCTTCACGCTCATCTCGAAGGCCGTGGCGGACGCCTGCGCCGGCACCTCCGGCCCGTTGTACGGTGCTCTGCTGATCGGTGGTGGCACCGGCGCGGCGAAGGTGCTCGCGGAGGAGAAGGCAGGGGCCAGCTTCGTCGTGGATGCGGTGCGGGCGGCAATCGCGCAGGGAAGCCAAGCTGTGCAGGAACTCGGCGGGGCGCGCAAGGGAGACCGGACGATGGTGGACGCGTTGGAGGGGATGCGCGAGGCGCCTGCCGTGGCGGCGGCGCAGACGGTGCCGGAGCTGATCGCTGCCTGCCACCTCGCGGCGCGTGCGGCAGCGGATGCGACGGCGCAGATGCCAGCGAAGTTCGGTCGCAGCCTCTACCTTCAGGGCAAGGAGATTGGCAAGAAGGACCCTGGGGCGGAGCTGGTGGTGTCGTGGCTCGAGGCACTCCAGTGAAAAATCCTTTGTCTTTGTTTTTCCTTCTTTTTTTCTTCCTCTGAGAAACCCGTCGCCCCTGCCCTGTGCCCACCGACACGACCATCTCTTCGTTCTATTTCTCTCCCTCTCAAAACAGAAAAAAAAGCATTGCTTTTGCTTGGTTGTTTCCCCCCCCCCTTCCCCTTCGCCTCCTGATCTCCCCCGCCTCGTGGCTGACGTCCCCTCCTTCATTTCAAGGGGTGTCAGGTTGTCAGCGATGGAAGGCTTGTCTTTTCTGAAGAAAAAAATTAGTGTTCTCTCCTTGTCCTTCTTTTTCATTACATCAGTGCTTCCATTTAAGGCTTTCCCCTCATCTCCTCTTTTCGTTTTCCTTTACTCTCTTTCATTGACCTCTTGAGGAAGGGGGGGGGTTGTTTGTTTGTTTCCCTTTCACGGCTCCACACGGGAAGGGGAGGGGGAGAAAGGGAGACAAAAGGAAGAACACCTTTATCGCGACGTTGGTATTAACCGCTGGGGGGTGCGAAAAAAAAAGGGGGGCAGGAAAGAACAAAATACAAAGTACAAGGTCTTGATGCGCATGTTGCTGGTAGCGCCATCAACGCCGACGTTAGAAGCGTGATCTTCTGGAAGCGCGGCGGCTGTCTGTTTTGTGATGGCAACCCACATCGTCGCTCGCTCTTCTTCTCCTTCTTCTCGTGTGTGTGTGTGTGTGTGTGTGTGTTGTGTTCCTCTCCTGCTGTCGGAGTTACGGTTACTGTCTGCTTCCCGAGAGGGCGCCCATGTAATGCAGATCAGTAGCTCACGCTTTGTGTGCTCTCTCTTCACCTTTTATTTTTCGTCTTCTACGATCTTCTTCTCCTCCGTGGCTAATGAAAAAAGGTTAAACAAAGTGGCTGGTAGTCCATTATTATTATTGTTTTTTCAAGGGCACTGCGAAGCCGCTGTCGAATCGATCACCGTCGTTCGTGAGTCTTGTGTTCTTCGCAATATATATTCATATAAACCAGAAGGAGGGCGCCGCAGCACGTCGACGTCAACGGGAAGAAGAAGACTCGCTCACGTATTCGCCTCATAGAACTTCATAGAGCCACTGCTGTCTAATTTTTCTGTAAAAGCACCATAATTATTGCTTCCGCTATTTGTACAAAGATAGATAGATATAAAGAGAGATCAACCGTAGCGATGGACCGCAGCTGCACGCCGCCTCGGCCGTCCGCGAGTCACCTAGCCGCATCAGGCACCCCAGACAGCAATAATGCAGTAGAAAATGCGGAGAAGGTAGCACCAAGTTGTGGTGCGAGTAGTGCAGTTCCCTCCGCTCTTCGTCCGCCATCCGTGTCACTCACGCGGTCTCCTTCCGCTTCATCCTCGTCGTCTATTGTTCTTCTGTCCTGCAGCGACCGGGGGGATGACGTGTCAGAGGCGAGACAAGACAAGGAACTGCAAGTCAATCGTCCATCACTCCTCGCGTACGCACCGCCGCCGCCGCCGCCGCGAGGGGATGTGAGCGCAACCGATTCTCTGACAAAACCGGTGCGTGCCACCGCCGCATCATCGCCGTAGTTGTCGTCGCCTCTTCACCTGACACAGGAACGTTTGGCAGCTCTCGGCGCCGTCGATGACTTCACGTCGAGGCAGCGTGATCGTCATCGCGGCGATGATGCGCTACGGGAGGAAGAGGAGGGCAACCGAGGCACGGCTCATCACAACAGCGTTCACCGGCGTGACCGCGTCGTGGACTGGTTAAACACTGCTGCGGCTGCGTCGAGCACAGTTGGGCAACAGGAAGTCCACAAAGAGGCGATCGACTGCGCGGGCTGTGCCAACACCGACGCCCCATCTCCTCCTCTTACACCACCACAACAACAACCACATGCACGCCTGTTCGCGCCGGCGGACGGCCCAGACACCGGCGGAGACCACGATCCAGCGAAAACACCAGAGGCGGCGAATAGAGAGCCACTGTGGTGCTCGTTCGATGTCGTCACCCCCGTCCGCCAAACACGTCCGCGTGCCGACCCCTACAACACGGAGGATGGGAATGCCGGTGCGTACGCCTCACCGCCGCCACGGCTGTCCGCGCAGGGCACCTTCACGTCTTCCTCCACCTCCACTTCCACCACCGCCACCCCCGCCGTTTACGCGATAGGCCACCACCGAAGCCGTCGCTGTGGGGCGGACACGCCCGCGGCGGCGCGCACCGCACCGGTGCCTCGCAGATCCGCACCGGATGCCTCCCCACCCTTTCCTCCGTCGTCCTTCACGCAGCGCCCCGCAGACACTACTGCTGCTACTACTACCGCTGCTACGACACCCCGTCGTGGGGCGCCGTTTGGGGGGACTTCAGCACCACCGCCGCCGCGTGTATCCCTCGGTCGACCGTCGCCCCTCGCGGTCTTCCTCACGCCGCCACCGCCGGCATCGTCGCCCCTCACGGTCGTGCGTGAGCTGCGCCATCGCACCGGACACGCGCATCACACCGAGATGGCGGCAGATGCACTCACCAGGGGGCAGAAAACACCGCGTGGGGACTGCTGGGCCGGCCTTGCGAGCAACGGCGACGACCACCACCACCGCAACGCAGACGCTACAGCCGAGGCACAACAGTCTTTGACGCCGCAAGCTCTGCACGCACGCGCCGCTGCCGCCTCCACCTCTGGTGCCACCAACGCGGAGGGCACGACGCACAACATCACGCTTCGCATCTGCACCCTCTCCGGCTTCACGTTGCGTGTTGTGGTGGACCGGCGGTTGCCCGTTTCGCAGCTGGCCGACCGCGTCGCGCAGTACATCCACGTCCACCGCGCGCACGTCCAGCTGAAGTACACGAAAACGGGCGCCGTGTTCGATGCAGTGAGTGCGGTGGCGCCGGAGGAGGCGGCGAAGGCGGTGAACACGACGCGCAGTCCATCTTCGGCGACGACGACGTCGCTGCGGCTGTGCGACCTACCAAACCTCGCCGATGCAGACGTGTTTCTCGTGCTGCTTCGTCCGCAAGCCACCACCTCCGCAGACCCGTCTCTGCTGTCCTCCTCCTTCCTCCCACCTTCACGGGGGTTCGATCAGCGCTCTCCCGCTGCTTCCCGGCAGGTGGCGAAGCGTCAGCGGACGAGCGGCGGCGGCAGCGGCCACAGCACGGCAACGCGGAAGTCAGGTGCTGCTCCTGCAGCTTCTGCACCGTCGTCGTTGTCTGCGTCGTCTCCGCCACACCGCACGTCCTTCCCGTCTCCGCTCTCCCCTCGCCGTCCCTCGGCCTCTGCCGCTCGACGTAGCAGCATCGCCGACAACAACGACGGGAGCGTCGAGGTGGATCGTAGTGGCGGTGGTGCGGGGGGGTTGACGGCGACGGTGCAAAGTGGAGGGCGAGAGTTCATGCGGGGCTCGTATGGGTTTCCGCCTCTCATGGGCGCTTCAACTGCTTCATCGGCACGAGCTTCATCACCGCCGCCACCGCCACCGCCACCGCTGCGATAACGCCGTCCGTCGTTATCGTCCGCACCTTCGTTTTACATTATTCCGACACCTTTTCCTTTATACCTGCTCTTTTTTCGTTGGGCTAATAAAAGCTGTTTTATGATGTTTCTGCATCGCCTGCTGCTTAATGTCCAACTATCCCTGTCCACAGGAGCCGTCTCCGTAACGAGACGCCCCCGGTTGCTTAGCGACATCCGTGCAAAAGCTCTCGCTGCTGCGCTGTGGTCGCGTGGTGGTGATCGACACATCTCTGTGTTTTTTTGGAGAATAAGAAGGCCTTGGTGACTCCGCGGACCCAGTCGTTGCACCACACTCCCACACTTCAACACCTCTCTTCTTTCTTTTTCGTTCTCTTTCTTCCCCTCGTACATTTTTGTTTTATTTGGAGCTTTACGGACGCCAAAGGTTCGAAAAACGAAGGAAGAAGAGAGCTATACTGTGCCGTTTCGGTTGGGCCTGTGCGCCCCTTCACATCCATCACTTCTCCGAGTAGCGTACAACTCCCCTGCGAGCTATAGAGTCTTCTTGCCATACACACCTCCTACGATTTTGTAGCGTTCTTCTTCCATTTGGAGGTGTTTTTCTCTATTTATTATTATTTTTCTTTCCTCTTCTCGTCACTCGCTTCGATGCCGCTGGCTGTGTTGGGCGGCGGCCTCTTCAGGGTTCTGCTTGCTGGTACTGCCATCGTGTTGTCTTACTGCGCCGCGACGCTGGCGGTGTTGTACCGCCATCGCCGCAGAGTGAATACTGTTGGGTACTACCGGCTTCCGTCGAAGGACGACGCACACGCTGTGAGCGCCGCACGCGAGCGCGCGCAGGAGGAGGACAGGTTAGAAATGCAGGTAGAGAACGCCGACGCCGAACGCGGCTCGGCTGGCTCGCGTCGTCATTGTGGGCCGTGTTGCTGCTGCTGCGACTTGCGTGGGCGGTATGCCTTTGTGCAATGCGGGCACCTCTGCATCTGTGAGCCGTGTCTCATCACACTCGGCCATGAGTGCGAAGCAAGTAGGGGGTCACCTTTTAAAGGGCCGTGTCAGCTTCCGTGTCCTGTGTGTCGCCGCAAGGGCTTTCTCATCAAAACTTTCTCCGGATGATGACAAAGACGGCGGCGCTGACCGATGTGGAATGCACACCGATCCTTTTGTTGTTGTTGTTTGTAGTAGGAATCCACGGACGCTGTTTTTCTGTAGTGCTGCTACGCCACTTTTTGCCGTTGCCACTGCTTCTGTTGCTTTGCTCAAACTCC